>NW_015161975.1:256554-260820 GCF_001447785.1 Gekko japonicus | reverse complement strand
AACAGACACCCCTGTGGGGTAGGAGGGGCTGAGAGAGCGCTCCCGAGAACTGCCCTTGAGAGAACAGCTCTGAGAGAACCTGTGACTGACTCAGGCTTAGCCGCACATTCAGTCTGGGCACAGATTTGGTTGTGGGACCAGGTCTGAGTTCACCCCCCCCTCCCCTCCCCAGACTCGTGCTGCTTCCTCCTGGCGACCTCCTGCCCCAATCCCCCCCCTGCCGCCGCCCACCTGCCCGCCTCTGTCCTCCCCGCCCTCCCCGGGTCCCAGGGGTTACCCAAAGCCGCCTCATCCTCCAGGGTCTCACTGGCCACCCGGAACATCAGGGGCTTCAGCTTCTCACACTTGGCCTGCAGGTCCTGAGGAAGGAGAGAGCCAAAGAAGACCCTCCCTGAGACGCTGGCTTAAAACCATGGAGCCAGGTAAAATGCAGAGTCCTAGAGCGGCAAGGGGCTCCAGGGGCCCTCCGGCAGACACCGCCGACGCCGAGGGAAAGGGCCCACCCACTTCGCACCGGCCTCCTGTGCAGGGGCCACTCTCCGGCCGGGATGAAGGCCCCGCAGGCACAAGCCGTGCTCTCTGCTCGCCAGGGAGAGCAAAGGCGGGGGAGGGGGGCGTACCTGCAGCTCTTGCGGCTCAGGCTGGGCCACGATCCCCCCGCCTCGCGCAGGGCAGCGGCTCAGCCTCTCCTCCAAGGCCTCAGCGTGGCTTTGGGCCTCCTTGACGGCATTCATCCGCCGGGTCACCTTGGCTGTTTTTTCCTGCTCCTGCAAGAGCCCGGCACGCTTAGATGGCCTCCAAATTGGATCAGCCGCCAAGGGCCCCTTCCTCCCCCACCCCCCCCAGGCTCAACCAAGCGGGGCAGGGGTGAGGAGGGCACCCCCAAACTCTGCCCGTGTCTCTGGGCGAGACGGCCTCCGAGGGAGACGCCCACCTCTTTGATCAGCCCCTTGATCAGCCGGTTCGCAGCCCGCAGGTCTTCCGGGTCCTTGCTCTGGAGGAGCCTCACCAGCATCTGCGGCAGAGAGGGAGGCGGGGTGAGCCCGGGGCCATGGGGGAGAAGACAGGGGCGTGGCCCCACTCCGGCCCCCCCAAGGGCCAAAGGTCCCCAAAACATTTATCAGCGAGAGGAGGAAGCAGAGTGGCTTCCTGTGGCCCCGGAAGGCCAGACCGGAACCAACGAGTTGAAATCCAACCAGAAGAGTTTTCAGCTAAACATTAGAGAGCTTCCTGACAGTCAAAGGGGTTCCTCAGCGGAACAGGCTTCCTCAGGAGGAGGAGGTGGTGGGCTCTCCTTCTTTGGAGATTTTCAAGCAGAGGCTGGGTGGCCGTCTGACAGCCGTGTGCAGATTCTGTGAACTTGGGCAGATCAGGAGAAGGGAGGGCAGGGCTTAGTTCTCGTGCCCCTTTCTTACGCGCCCAGGGAAATGCCGATCGCCACTCTGGGGTCAGCAAGACTGGCCCAGGGAGAAGTTTTGCCTTCTTCTGGGCACACAGCGGGGGTCACTGGGGGATTGGGGGCTAGATGACCCTTTGGGACCCCTCCCAGCTCTGCGTTTCTAGGACGTGACAGGATCAGGAAGTGTCTGCCTGCCTGCCTGCCTGCCTTGCGGGCAGGTCCTGCCCCCGTGCCACCCCAGCAGGAGCAGGAGAGGCCCCGCCCGGCCTGAGGTTCCCTAGAGCCTCCCTCGCTGGAGGGCAGCTTCACACGCTCAGACTCCCCGGGCATTAGGACAAAACCACCCCTCAAACCAAAGCACCACAGACGGGTTAGGACGGATAAAAGGAAGTCCTTCTTCGCCCAAAGAGTGACCAACACGTGGAACTCACTGCCACAGGAGGAGGCGGCAAAGTTATAGTCCAACCTAAATGCAACCACAGTGCCCACTTGGAATGACAGACAATGGATAACACATAAGAGAAAAGGAGGAGAATAAAAAAAAGTAAATGCTATGCTGGGGATTACCAGGAAGGGCACTGAAAACAAATCAGCCAGTATCATAATGCCCCTGTATAGATCGATGGTGCAGCCGTCATTTGAAATACTGTGTACAGTTCTGGTCACTGCACCTCAAAAAAGGTATAACATTGGAAAAGGTGCAAAAAAGGAGAACTAAAATGATTAAGGGGATGGAACATCTTCCCTATGAAGAAATGTTAAACAGGTTAGGACTTTTTAGCTTGGAGAAACAACAATGGAAAGGTGATAATGACAGAGGTTAACAAATTATGCATGGAATAGAGAAGGTAGAGAAAGGAGTACTTTTCTCCCTTTCTCACAATACAAGAACTTGTGGACACTCAGTGAAATTTATGAGCAGGCTTAGAACAGATAAAAGGAAGCACTTCTTCACGCAAAGAGTAATTAACATGTAAAGTTCACTGCTGCAGGAAGTCATGGTGGCTACAAGCAGAGAAAGCTTCAAGGGGGGATTGGATAAACATGTGGAGCAGAGGTCCACTAGCAGACATTAGCCATGAGGTCTAGATGGAACACTATGTTTGGGGCAGTGATGCTCTGTATTCTTGGTGCTTCGGCGGCAACAGTGGGAGGGATTCTGGAGTTCTGGCCTTCTGATGGCACCTGGGTTTTGGCCACTGTGTGACTCAGAGTGTTGGACTGGATGTGCCACTGGCCTGATACAACACTGGCTTCTCTGATGTTCTTATAGGAACTCTCGGTCTGGGGCAAGTGATGCTCTGTCTTCTTGGTGCTTGGAGGGGGGGCAAGAGGTGGGGGGGCTCCTAGTGTCCTGGGTGGCCCCACTGCTGGACCTCCTGATGGCACCTGGTATTTTTGGCCCCTGTGTGACACAGAGTGTTGGACTGGAGGGGCCATTGGCCTCAGCCAACATTGGCTTCTCTCTGATGTTCTTAATCAGAACCACTTAAAACCTTTGTTGGGCTTTTCCAGCTCTGCTCTGTGAGCCGCAACATGAGCAAGCCCTGAACGGTGCCACCAGCGAGGCAGATCTGTGTGGAATAGCCAAAGTTGATAACCCCTGCAGAGCCCCGGAAGGTTTTTTTTGGGGGGGGCGGCTTCTGCCACATCCCGCAGGCTTGGTCCCCAGGGCTTACCTGGGATTTCTCATCCTCAGCATCAAAAATGGAGCCTGCCGGTCTCGGAGGGGGTGGCACAATTCTGTCTTCCAGGAGTTTGGGGTCCTGCCTCACAATTCCTGGGAAGCGGAGGAAGAAGAAATTGGATTTATACCCCATGGCCCTTCACTACCCGAAGGAGTCTCAGAGCGGCCTACAGTCTCCTTTCCCTTCCCCTCCCCACAACAGACACCCTGTGAGGCAGGTGGGGCTGAGAGAGCTCTCTCGAGGACTGTCTCTGAGAGAGAGAACAGCTCTGAGATAACTTGTGACTGACCCAAGGTCACACCAGCAGCTGCACGTGGAGGAGGAGTGGGGAATCAGACCTGGTTCTCCCAGATTAGAATACACTCAGTGGCAGGAAAGAAGAAGAAATTGGACTTGTACATGGCCCTTCACTACCCGAAGGAGTCTCAGAGCTGCTTACAAACTCCTTTCCCTTCCCCTCCCCACAGCAGACGCCCTGTGAGCAGTGTTCCCTCTAAGCTGAGTTAGTGTGAGCTAGCTCACAATTTTTTAGCCCCTGGCTCCCCGATTTTTGTCTTTGCTCAGGAAGGATGGGGCTCCAGAAGCAAACTAATTTATGCAGTAGCCAAATCACTCGCTCCCAACTTTAATACCAATGGCTCACAAAGTAGAATTTTTTGCTCACAAGACTCCACAGCTTTGAGGGAGCATTGCCTGTGAGGTAGGCGGGGCTGAGAGAGCTCTCTCGAGGACCGCCATTGAGGGAGAACAGCTCCGAGAGAACTTGTGACTGACCCAAGGTCACACCAACAGCTGATAAGTGGGTGGGATAAGGGAATAAAAAAGAGGATACAAACTGGATTGGGATTGGGTTTGTCGGTTGTGTAGATGGAATGTAACCTCAATTTATTTATTTTTTGTTTAAAACGTGAGAGTATAATATAGAAGGATATGAATTACTTTTATGAAACATGAAATATATACTCGATAAAAATTATATTAAAATGAAAATGACACCAGCAGCTGCATGTGGAGGAGGAGCGGGGAATCAAACCAGGTTCTCCCAGATCAGAGTCCGGCCGGCGCGCCCAACCACGACACACCAAACTGGCTCTCAGGGGCCGTTGGTTGTTGAACGCTGCCCCCTGGAGTCAGGATGCCTGCACTGCACTGCCAAGAGCCCCCCCCCCCAAACTGGCG
>NW_015161975.1:251182-256320 GCF_001447785.1 Gekko japonicus | reverse complement strand
GCTCAGGAAGGATGGGGCTCCAGAAGCAAACTAATTTATGCAATAGCCAAATCACTCGCTCACAACTTTAATACCAGTAGCTCACAAAGTAGAATTTTTTGCTCACAAGACGCCACAGCTTAGAGGGAGCATTGCCTGTGAGGTAGGCGGGGCTGAGAGAGCTCTCTCGAGAACCGCCATTGAGGGAGAACAGCTCCGAGAGAACTTGTGACTGACCCAAGGTCACACCAGCAGCTGATAAGTGGGTGGGATAAGGGAATAAAAAAGAGGATACAAACTGGATTGGGATTGGGTTTGTCGGTTGTGTAGATGGAATGTAACCTCAATTTATTTATTTTTTGTTTAAAACGTGAGAGTATAATATAGAAGGATATGAATTACTTTTATGAAACATGAAATATATACTCGATAAAAATTATATTAAAATGAAAATGACACCAGCAGCTGCATGTGGAGGAGGAGCGGGGAATCAAACCAGGTTCTCCCAGATCAGAGTCCGGCCGGCGCGCCCAACCACGACACACCAAACTGGCTCTCAGGGGCCGTTGGTTGTTGAACGCTGCCCCCTGGAGTCAGGATGGCTGCACTGCACTGCCAAGAGCCCCCCCCCCCAAACTGCAGCACTGTCGAAGGGGCTTTTGAAAAGGCGCTTGCAACCGGAACACCCTCAGGGGGCGAAGGGCATTCGCACCGAAACAGAGAGACAGCATGTGAGTCAGCAGGCCAGCTGGTCTGCAGGGGCAATTTCCCTTCTGCGGTCGCCATTTCTTGCCGTTAACGGGAACAGAAAAGCCACAGAAAGAAGGTAAAATGCCCTGTGTCTTGCACGAAGCCCATGCAACCACAGTGTGTGCCTAGAAGCTTTCCATCCCATAATCCCCGGCACCCACCGACGCAAGCTCCGAGCGGAGCGGCTGTCGCCAAGATCCTCTTTTGCCCCCTCCCTCCTGCAGCCACACCAGCAAAAAGCCCGTCAGAGTCCGAGGCTTGTGACTTGGGGTGTGTGTGTGTGATCCCGTGATGACCAGAAAAGGAACAACGGCAAAAAAACCCCACCTCGTTTCTTCAGCATCTGATAAGCGTCGCGGATTTTCACTTCCTGGGGAAACCACACCGTCCAGCTGAAGAGGTTCTGGATGATCCGAGACTTGACGCTCTCCGCCGACCACTCGCCGAGGTACTTGGGGGAGAGGACTTTGATGAGGCCGTTGAGAAACCGGAACTTCCCCATTTCGCTGTGGAAATTCTCCCCGCAGTTATTGACGCACATCTCCAGGACCTGCAGGCAGAGAGGAAAATCCACGGGAAAGGCCCAGGGACTTTAGGACAGCCCTCTGCAGGGAGTCCGGCCCCTTCTGCAACAGTGGGGTGGGGCAGACACCCTTCCCAGGACCCCTGGCGGAATGTGCACCCCAGACGGGAGGTCGCAGAGCCAGCCTAACAGGAGGCACCTCCTGGGAGAAGAAGAGACACACACACACACCCCAAAAAAACCCACCCACCCACCATGTGAATACCAGAGCTGCGCCCCAGCATTCCGGGCTCAGGCCCCAATCCAACTGCTGGACTGGGCTATCAAGAGCCCCCCCCCCCTGCCCTCTGCTTCACACAGTGGCCCACAAACACGGCGCAGGGGCCCCGTGGAGTCCGGAGCAACCAGGCACCCGGGGCCTGGAGACGCGATGTGCCAGCAGCCGTTCCAAAGGTGAACGAAGGGCGAAGCGGCACTCCGGCGATCCCACCCCCCTCCCTTGCAAGGAAGCCCAGATCCCAGAGGCCAGTGGGGCGGGCAGGGGACACCGACCGTCAGGGCCTGCAGGGCCTCCGCCTCCTGGGGGGACTGGATCTTGTGTTCCAACAGCCTGAGGGCAACGGCGGGCCTGGGGAGCAAGAGGAGGCGTTGAAATCGTGGTGGTGTTCACAACAGCCCAGAGAGGTGGGCCACCAGCAGACGAGAGGAGCAGAAACTGAAGTCCCGCTCTCTGGGTCTGCCCTACGGGGCCCTCTGTCCCGCCCCGAATCCCAGGGGATGTGGTGGGCAACCGGCATCACTCCACTGCAAGGCACTCTGGCTATGCTCAGAAGCACTCTTTGCCACTCGCATTATTGCAGGCGCTTGGAATGCCGGTTCTGCAGCCGAACCACGAGGGAAACCACTCGGGCCCCTTTCTTCTTCCCTGCAGTCAAAATCTGGGGCAGCCCCCCCTCCCAACCGGCGCCACGCTTTCTTACCCTTCCGCGTCTGTGTTGACCTGGTCGCAAAACCTCTGGATGCACTCCCAGTCTGTATCGGTCTTACTGGGGTCCGTGGCTTTGTCTGTCGAGGGGAGAAGACCGCGGAGGGTCAGTCAAGCGACGCAGGCGGACAGAGCCAGGCCAGGCCCACCTGGAGCTGGCTGACGCCGCCCTCCTGCCCCAAAACAGCCTCGGAAGAGAGAAGGATGCCAAGGGAGCCTATCCAGACTGCGGGAGTGGGAAATCCTCTGCCAGCGGAGGCACAGCCTGCCCGCAAAAAGTCCCGGGGAGGGGGGTGTTCCTTCTGGAAGCAGAGGGGCCCTGGAGAACTCTCAGAACCTCAGCAGCGGCCCAGGGCTGCAGAGCACTGCCAGATGCTTCCTGGACGGGGAGAGCTCACGCGCACAGATGTTCCTCCAGTGGGTCGGCCTGGCTTGCTCCTTTGCCAGGACAATGTCAGGTAATGCGGACAGTTCATGTGCAATCCTGAATTCCACTCTGGCAGGAGGCAGGAGGGGGTTAGGCAAAACCGAAATTAAAAAAATAAGTAATGTCTATTGAATATAATTAACTTCTGAGGAGTCAGAACCAAACATTACTAACCGCTCGGTTGTACTCTTTTAAAGTCCCCTGTCAAAATGTTTAGATTTGTTATTACCTTACTACTCTGCCACATTCTAAGACATTCGTTCTGTTATTCTTATGGTAATTTCGGTTCCATAAGCTGCGACACACTAAAAACCAAAAAACTTTCTGACGCATTTTTAGTACTGCGTTGTACAATAAGTAATTATATTTCTGCTTTCTGAATATGTCAGTTCGAACCGTATTTTGTGTTATGTATTGTATGCCTGTTCCGTTTTTCTTTTGTTGTACAACTGTTACTGTGTTCAATAAAATTACCAAAAAAAAAAAAAAGAAGAAGAAGAAGAAGAAGAACAGAGACATTACTGGGGTTTTTTTGTTTGGTGCAAGGCATGGACCCATGTCTGAAGCGCTGTAGACAGAAGCGTTTCCCGTCACCCCTGAAGCTGGGAGGGACGGCCATCTGGCGCACCGGGCACGGCCTGCCTCTGTTGGTGAGACAGTTCTTTGCAACGAACAAGGCAGGACTGCAAAGGGACACGGAGGGTGAGGGCCCACCATCAGTGGCTCTGCATCAGCAGCCGTGGCCTCTGGCCTGGGTGACTCTCGGAGAGGCGTGAAAATATCGGGGCGAGGAAGCCAAGGAGCTTTGCCGTACTGGAAACCAGCCCCCTCAAAAGGCGTCAGGAGCAAACTTTAAGGGAACAGGTCTTGTGGAGTCAGGATCCCGACAGGGGAGTCAACCGTCTCCCATGGAAGGGAGGAGGGGCCACGGGGTGGGAGTCCAAGGCCTCCTTTCGTGGGCTTGAGCCCAGTTCCTTCAGCAGAGCCGCCGCTGGCCCTCACTGAAGAGAGGAGGAGAGTGGCAGGACGGGAGTCATCTGGTCTGGCGGGAGAAACACCTTTGAGGTTCCCTTGGGTGGCAGCGGGAGTTTGCCTCTTAACCCTGGCAGTCCCTGCAGGGGCCTTGGAGAGATGGGGAGGGAGGTGCATCGGTAAGAGGGTCATGGGTCATTTCCTGCAGGAGCGCACAGGAGCGGAGCTCCGGCAGTAAAGAAGAAGAAGAAGAAGAAGAGATTGGATTTATTCCCCTTGCCCTTCACTTGGAGTCTCAGAGTGGCTTACAAACTCCTTTCCCTTCCCTTCCCCACAACAGACACCCTGTGAGGTGGGTGGGGCTGAGAGAGCTCGGACAGAAACTGCTCTTTTTTTCAAGGACAGCTGTGCCAGAGCTTGTGACTGAACCAAGGTCACATCAGCAGGTGCAAGCGGAGGAGTGGGGAATCAAACCCGGTTCTCCCAGATTAGAGTCCGCGCACTTAACCACTACACCAAACTGGCTCTCAGGGGGCGGGCACGTGCAACATGCAACTCCAGGGACTGCTGGCTCCCCTCCTCTTGGAAATGCAGTGCCCACCTTGCAATGCGCCCCCTGGGCTCTCAAAAAGAGCCCAGGGGGCGGGCAAATGCAAGAAGCCCCGCCCCCTGCTCCCAGCAGCCCCAGGCCAGGAGGAGCAAGAAGCAGCCAGGTAAGTTGCAGTGGGTGTTGCCTTCTGACACACTTCCGGTGATGCCAGGGGGTGTGGCATAGGCAAATAAGTTATGCTAATGAGCCCCTGCACCTCTTTTTCTAGGAAATGACCCCTGAAGAGGGTAGGCTTCATGGAAAGATGATTGTAACAGCCACAGCCACACACACACACCCATTGAGACCTGGCTGGAGCAAAACTCCTGTCTTGGGAGGGATGGCGGGATTTCTAGGTTGTTGGGAACAATGCTCCCTCTAAGCTGTGGAGTCCTGTGAGCAAAAATTCTGCTTTGTGAGCTGCCGGCATTCAAGTGGTGAGCTATGAGCCATTTGGCTACCGCACCAATTCGTTTGCTCTGGAGCCCCGTCCCTTCCGGAGCGGAGACAGAAATGTGTGAGCCGGAGGCTAAAGAACGGCGAGCTGGCTCGCACTGACTCAGCTTAGGGGGAAGGAGCCCTGGTTGGGAGACTTTGGCCGGTCTGAATGACAGGGAAGCCACTGGGCAGGCGGAGCTTTCAGGAGCCTGCAAACTAACTTCTGCAGCAGTCGACCCGGAGGAAGCCTGGCAGTGGCAGGTATTCTTTGGGCGCCCCCGTGTTCCCTCGAAGCCGAGTGTAGTGCTGAGCTGGGCTCACCGTTTCCCAGCCTCGGGGCCACGCATGTGTGCCTTAGGAAGGAAGGAAGGAAGGATGGGGCTCCGGAGCCCGCGAACTCCAAGTGGGTGGCTCACCCACCCCTTCCGTGCCAGTCGCTCCGCAAGCAGAGCCGTCGCCCGCCAGACTCCCGGGC
>NW_015161975.1:237899-250973 GCF_001447785.1 Gekko japonicus | reverse complement strand
GGCGCGTGTCCCCCCCCCCCCCCCCCCCCCCAGCCCACTCACGCAGCAGCAGCTCCAGCGGGCCCGGCGGAGCCGCCCCGGCCATGGCCCGTCCGTCCGCCCGCCCTTCCCCGCAGGGCCCCCCGAGCCGCAACCAGGAAGCCGGCCCGGCGCAGCCCGCCCCTTCGGGGGCACGTGAGGAGGACGGCGTGACCCGAAGGGGCGGCTGCCAAGCCAGCGGGCGGGCGGGTCCGAAACGCGGAAGACGCAGCCCGGCGGCAGGCTCAGCAGAGCCCTCCCTCCCCACGGGCGCGCAGTTAAAGGGGTGGGTGTGGGTATGGTCAGCCATCGCCGAGTCCGTCCAAAGGGCTGGTCCCAACCAGGGCTCCCTCTAAGCCGTGCAGTCTGGTGAGCAGGGCTCCCTCTAAGCTGCGTGAGTGTGAGCCAGCTCACAATCTTTTAGCCTCCAGCTCACACATTTCTGTCTTGGCTCAGGAAGGGACGGGGCTCCAGAGCCAACTGAGTTATGCAGCAGCCAAGTCGCTCGCTCACAGCTTTAGTGCCAGGAGCTCACAAAGTAGAATCTTGGCTCACCAGACTCTCCGGAGCTTAGAGGGAACATTGCTGGTGAGCCGAAATTCTGCTTTGTGAGCGCTTGGCATGGAAGTCGTGGGAGCAAGTGATTGGGCTGCTGCCTGAAATCAGCTTGCTCTGGAGCCCTCCTTCCGAAGCAAAGACAAAACGGTGCGAGCCGGAGGCTACAGAACTGTGAGCTGGCTCACACTAAACTCAGCTTAGAGGGAGGGCACTTTCAGAAGAGCGGCTGCTGCTGCTAAGCCCCAGGGGGAGACAACCCCCCCCCTCAAGATCACCAGGCTGAGGCCATGCCAGCTGCAGACCGCCAGCAGGAGTTCAGCTCCTGCTGACGGATCTATTGGACTCGCCACACCCTGGCTGAAGAAGACCCTTTAGAACACACGGGCAGGGGGACCAACCCTCCCTCTAAGCTGCGGAGGCTTCTTGTGAGCAAAAATTATCCTTGGTGAGCTCCTGGGCATGAAAGTGGTGAGCAGGCGATTGGGCTGCTGCATACATCCGTTTGCTCTGGATCCCCCATCCTTCCTGAGCAAAGAACTGTGAGCTGGCTCACACTCACTCAGCTTAGAGGGAACACTGGAGCCCTCCTTCCTGAGCAGAAATGCATGAGCCAGAGGCTAAACAGCTGTGAGCTCACACTAAACTCAGCTGAGAGGGAACACTGGTCCCAACAGGGGGGGAGGGGGCCCCACAGGGGCGGGGTGAGGATTTCGGCTTCACCAGCCAGGTGCGGCAGAGAATGCCCCCACTCCCCTGAGGACCTGCCAGGGGGGGGGGGGCAGACCTTTGCCCAGGAACTGGCAGGCACTTGGGGGCAGGCATTCAGGAGCTGGCAAAGTTCCCTGTGAGGTTGCACCATGCCCCCCCCCCACCCATCACTGCATGTGGCTCTAGCGGTGCCCCCCCCCAGCCAGCAATCCCTTGCCAGGGGGGCAGTGCGGCTGGCTGCCTGTGGTGATGGGGACGGCCACTGGAGACTGCGGAATGGGGTGGGTGGGCAGCCCCTGAAACCCGGTTCTGGAAGGCCTGGCCCTCTCCCTCTCACGCCAACTGGATGGGAAGGGAGAGCCAAATGTCACCAGCCCAGCTTTGGAAAAGGGAGCTTTGGAGCTGCTCTTCCGGAGACCAGCAGGACGGACTGGCAGGTTGGTGGGGGGGGCGGGGGGGGGGGGGCCAAGGAGCCGGGCGGGTTGGCCGGTTGTGGCCAGAGTCTCGTGAGCAAAAAAACCTCCTTTGTGAGCTCGTGGCATTAAAGTTGTGAACCAGCGATTGGGCTGCTGCATAAATTAGTTTGCTCCGGAGCCCCATCCTTCCTGAGCCGAGACAAAAAAAATGTGTGAGCCGGGGGCCAAAAAACGGTGAGGTGGCTCACACTGACTCAGCTGAGAGGGAACCCTGGTTGTGGGGGGGACCCTGCGTTTTCCTCCAGGCCAAAACTGTTCTGCGGCAGTCGCTCCAACGGCAAGAAGAAGTGCTGTGGCTCAAACTGGGAAGGCCGTTCCATCCTTCTGTTTCCCAATCGGGTAGAAAAACAGGAACCAAAGAGGGAGGAGGCCAGACGGCAACGGTGCAGCAAGGAAACAGGATTCAGCCCCCCCCCCTCCTTCCCCAACACCCCAGCCCCAAGGCAGGCTAGAATCCTTCCATCCTCCACGGGGCTTATTTAGGAGGAACCAGAGTCCTGGTTTGGCCCATTCACCCGTGGCCTTCTGACCTGGGGTCCCCGCCCCCCCTGCAGGGAGGGCCAGGTGGCGTCATGTGAACACCAAACCCTGCCACTTGGCGACTGAGTCCGCTTTTTATTATGGCCGCATCAGGCCCAAGACTGAACCAACAACAACCTATGAGATTACATTAGGAAATCGTTTCTTCGAGTCCTGAAACCCAGCGCTGCTTCCTGCAGGATGCGCTGAGCGCCGCCACAAGGGCTCGCAAGATCTGCGGGAGTCTTCGAGGTCCAACTTGCTTCGCGCCCCAACGCAAGGCTCCCCCGGTGTCGCTGTGTGTCTCTTTCCCCCAGAGGGTGGGTTAACCGCGCAAGGCCCTTCGGATCCGCGCCCGAGTTTCTCCACGTCCCAAGGAGACCATCATTTCGGCAACGCTGGGTCCTTGCTAAAACACACCAGAGGGTTACCGTCGGTGCAGGGACAGGGGGACATTTCCTGTCTGCCAAGCCGCATGTTGGCAAATCAGGGGCTTGGCGGACTTTCCCACCCGGATGACCAAGGCAGCTGCCCCGTCTGGCAGCACCCACAGAACTGGCACAGTGCCCGTCTAAACCTGTTGGCTTCTGCAGCAGTGCCCACATGAGGCAGCTTGCTGCCATCATCCCCACGGGACCGGAGAGATGGCAGAGCCCAGATCTGGGCACAGAACTGGCACAAATTCCAAGCAGGCTGTTTTGCGACCTGATTCCCAAAGATCCCGGGAAGGCTGTTATAAAAACACCGGACACACCCAACGCAGCTGCGGCCCAAGCTGAAGGATCCGAGGCGGGGAAGTTTTTGGGCCAGACGCTCACCTGCTGGCCGCTGAGGGCCATGCGGAGGAGCTTCATCATGGCGCTGTACTGGGTGACTTGGACCCGCTCCGGCAGACGCCGCAAGTCTCTGCTGAGCTCTTCGACGGTGAGGGTGGCCACCGGCTGGTCCAGCAACCTTGGGACAGGAACCAGATACCCTTCACCACAAGGCACCGCCCAGCCGAACGCAGAGGCAGTGTCCGTTTCCACCACGCAAGAGAGAACCCACCTCTCCAGGGGGCCCTGAGCATCGCTAGGGGCTCCTGTGCCAACTTACTCAAGGACCAGCCGGCCTATCTCTTCGGCCTCCAGGGAAATGGCCTGCAGCTCCTCGTGAGGCACCGTGGGCCGGATCCACAGGAAAGCGTATTGGGGTGACACCAGATCCAGAAGACGGCTTATGTGGCCCTGGAAGAGAAAGGACAGACAACAGAAGAAGAGGAGGTCAGATTTATACCCTGCCCTTCTCTACCCGAAGGAGTCTCAGAGCGGCTCACAATCTCCTTTCCCTTCCACTCCCCACAACAGACAGACACCCCCTGTGAGGCAGGTGGGGCTGAGAGAGCTCTCCCGAGAACTGCCCTTGAGAGAACACAGCTCTGAAAGAACTTGTGACTGACCCAAGGCCACACCAGCAGCTGCATGTGGAAGAGGAGTGGGGAATCAAACCCGGTCCTCCCAGATTAGAGTCCGCGCTCCTAACCGCTACACCAAACTGGCTCTCAGACCAGGGGTCCCCAAGGTTTTTGAGCCTGTGGGCACAGGGTGGTGGATGCAGCCACAAAACGGCTGCCGTGAGAGGCAGAGCCAGTCTCAAAATACCAAGGACTGAGGTTCACCATAACTCTAACTGTACCCCTTCAACATTTCAGGGAGGAGCTCTGCTTCAAAGGTAAAGGTAAAGGTTCCCTTGCTCGAAAGCCAGTCGAGTCCAACTCTAGGGTTGCGGAGCTCATCTCCGTTTCAAAGCCGAAGAGCCAGCGCTGTCCGAAGACGTTTCCGTGGTCATGTGGCCGGCATGACTAAACACCAAGGCGCACGGAACGCTGTTACCTTCCCACCAAAGTGGTACCTATTGATCTACTTGCAATGTCTTGCTTTCGAACTGCTAGGTTGGCAGGAGCTGGAACTAGAGACGGGAGCTCACTCCGTCATGCGGCAACCTGGGTCTCGATCTGCTGAACTAACGACCTTCCGCAGCCTGCAGTTCAGCGTCTTAACCACTTGAGCCACCGCAGCTAACGGGTTGCTTAAAAGGATTTCCTTGCTCACACAGAGCTTTTCTTCAGCCCCGCAGTGGAGATCTTTGGGCCGTGGTGGCAGTTGGGGTGCACAGCCAGTGAGAGCCCCGGCCGGGCAAAAACGACACCTCCCCCCCCCACACACTTTCGAAAAACACTCGGCGGCCATAATAGACAGAGAGTCCGCAGGCAGAGTGAACGGGGTCACTGCCCGTCTGGCAGAGCGTGCTTGGGCCAAAGTGCAGGCGAAGGGTGACTCCAAGAGGAGAACCCGGACAGCGTTCGGCTTACCCTCCTCAGCAGAAGCACCTGCTCGACGTAAGCCTTCTCGAGAACCCCTCTGTCCACCAGCTGGGCCCCGTAGACCCGCTCCACCGACGCCTGCACCTCCGCCACCAAATCAGGCCGCCTCCTCTCGTCCCCGATCTGCCGGGCCAGGTGGATTCTGGGTAATCACAGAACCTGCTGGAACCTCAGTCACCCCAGGCTGACCCAGCCAAGTACATTCGAGGAACACCCTTCACCCAAAGAGTCATATTCACACCTGGAACTCACTGCGACTGGAAGGGGTGGTGGTGGCGGCTACAAGCACTGACAGCTTCAAGAGGGGACTGGATAAGCATATGGAGCAGAGGTCCATCAAGGGCTATTAGCCCCCAGGTATAGATGGGGACTCTGTTAGTGTCCCCGGCCCCAGGGACGTCCGACTAGCCTCAAACACGACCAGGGCATTCTCAGCCCTGGCCCCTGCCTGGTGGAATGACCTCTCCTATGAGATCAGGGCCCTGCGGGACTTATTGCCGTTCTGCAGGGACTGCGAGACGGAGCTCTTCCGCCAGGCATTTGGTTGAGGCAACGGACGTCCCCCCCACTCTTCTCTGGCACTAGTTTTTCTGGTCCAGCTTTTCTGGCCAATTGTCCACCACTGGCCTGATCCTGATTGGTCATCTGATCACCTATTTGTTTACAGGGTCTTTTATGTGTAAATTGTTATTTTAATACTATTTCAATTGTAATATTTAATTGCTGCATGTTCTTATGTCTGGGGCAGGGATGACCTGTATTCTTGGTGCTTGAGGGGGCAAGAGTGGGGGGGGCCCTCCTGAAGTCTGACGGCCCCTGGGTTTTGGCCACTGTGTGACACAGAGTGTTGGACTAGATGGGCCACTGGCCTGATCCAACCTGCCTTCTCTCATGTTCTTATGTCTGGGGCAGGGATGACCTGTATTCTTGGTGCTTGAGGGGGCAAGAGTGGGGGGGGCCCTCCTGAAGTCTGACGGCCCCTGGGTTTTGGCCACTGTGTGACACAGAGTGTTGGACTAGATGGGCCACTGGCCTGATCCAACCTGCCTTCTCTCATGTTCTTATGTCTGGGGCAGGGATGACCTGTATTCTTGGTGCTTGAGGGGGCAAGAGTGGGGGGGGCCCTCCTGAAGTCTGACGGCCCCTGGGTTTTGGCCATGGTGTGACACAGAGTGTTGGACTAGATGGGCCACTGGCCTGATCCAACCTGCCTTCTCTCATGTTCTTATGTCTGGGGCAGGGATGACCTGTATTCTTGGTGCTTGAGGGGACAAGAGGGGGGGGGGCTCCTGAAGTCTGACGGCCCCTGGGTTTTGGCCATGGTGTGACACAGGGCATTGGACTGGAGGGGCCATTGGCCTGACCCAACATGGCTTCTCTTATGCTCTTAAGTAAACAACCAACAAAGCTTTAAAAATATGGCAGCAATATGAGACCCCCAAGGATTATGAGGATACTGAACGAGTCTTTCAGCGAGGCCAGTAGCAGCCCATCCGTGAAGTCTCCCCCCCCCCCCCCAAGCCTGGGTCCTGGCTGCTCTGGTAAAAGAAGGGGGAAAGAAAATGAGGATGGGGGCTTCCCTGCGGAAAGAATAAGGCTGCAGGAAAGCTGGAATGCCGGGGAGGCGGGACCCTGGGTCACCCAACCAGGACGGCATCCAGAAGGTGATGTGAAGCACCCGGGGAGGTGTACAGCCCCCCCCCCCCACCAGCTCTACCTGTTGAACTCGCTCAGCCTCCCCAGATCCAGCAGGGCGGAGTGCTTCTCGATCTTGCCCACGTCGAACTCAGCCACCAGCTCTTCCAGCGTCCTTCCCATCCGGTTCCCTGGGGAAGACAGCAGCCAGCCCACCGAGTTCCTCCTGCAGCCTCCTCTCTCCCCGCTGCAGCACTTTCCCTCGGGCGGGGGGGGGGTGTGAGACCCGGTCCCTGCCTCTTGGGAGGGAGAAGGAGAGGCGGGCCGGAGAGACGAGGCCAGAGCAGGCCGGCAGAGCGAGAAGAGCTTGGCAAGGCCAAGGTGGTCCACGGACCACCTTCCGAGGAACCCGGCCCCTGTGGAAGAGGGTCTCGCCAATGTTCCCCCTAAGCTGAGTTCGTGTGAGTCAGCTCACAGTTTTTTAGCCTCCCGCTCACACATTTTTTGTCTCAGCTCAAGAAGGAGAAGGAGAAAAGGAGAAGAGATTGGATTTATTCCCCTTGCCCTTCACTTGGAGTCTCAGAGCAGCTTACAAACTCCTTTCCCTTCCCTTCCCCACCACAGACACCCTGTGAGGCAGGTGGGGCCGAGAGAGCTCTGACAGAAACTGCTCTTTTTTCAAGAACAGCTCTTATTAGAACCACGGCTCTTGGGAAGGAGCAAGAGAGGCCAGAGCAAGCTGGCAGAGTGAGAAGAGGGCTCCAGAGCAAACTAATTTATGGGGTAGCCCAATCGCTCTCTCACAACTTTAGTGCCAAGAGCTCACCAAGTAGAATCTTTGCTCACAGGACTCCACAGCTTAGAGGGAGCCCTGGATTCTCGGCCTCGTCAGCCTCTCCGGCAGAGAATTCCCCCCTCCCCAAGGGCAGCCTTACCCGTGAACCCAGAGCCGCAGTTGGTGATGGCGTCCATCAGTGCCGCCGGCAGGCAGCCGTCCCGCGCGAACTGCTCCACGTAGACGTGGCCCTGCCGCTTGGAGAGCTTGCTGCCGTCCGCGTTGAGGAGGAGGGGCAGGTGGCCGAAGCAGGGGGGGTCCCAGCCGAAGGCCCGGTAGAGCAGCAGGTGCTTGGAGGTGGAGGCCAGCCACTCGGCCCCCCGCAGCACGTGGCTGACCCCCATCCGGTGGTCGTCCACCACGTTGGCCAGGTGGTAGGTGGGGAAGCCGTCGCTCTTCAGGATCACCGGGTCCCCCTCCACGCTGGCCACCTCGTGCCGGCTCCAGCCGTAGACCAGGTCGTGGAAGGGCTCCGACCCTTCCTCCAGGCGGAACCGCACCACGGAGTCGGCCCCTTGGCTCACCTTCTCGGCCACCTGCTTGGCGGTCAGGTGGCGGCACCTGTTGTCATACCTGCAGAGGCAGGGAAACCAGGGGAGAGGCTCAGACAGACGTGCGAGGGGCTGCGCCCGTTCCAGCTGAGCCCGCGTGGGGCTCACCCCAGGCACTCAGCTGACCCACTGTCAGAACCGGACCCTTGCCCGGGCCATCCTCCCTGTCACTAGGGTTCTCTGATGTACACAGGTATGCTCTGTTATTGCTCCGCCAGCTGTTCTCCCTCCCCGCCTGTAGTTCCCAAGTTCCCGTTTAGCACCTGCTGGCATCGTATCAATCTGTCTGCAAGGTCCTCCTCTGACATCCCTGGGAGAGGGGGCGACTGAGACATGCCTGTGTGAACCGTAGATTAGCTGCGCTTGTACCTCTGTGAAAAGGAAGCATCCTCCGCAAAGGCCGGAGGGAACTTTCGCTGCTTCTCATTCTCATGGCCTTGCGGAGAGACTCAAGTGATAACATTCACACCCCGTCCCAATTGCACTGTATTAACCTGTCTACGGACTACATAATCATGACGTATGAATGAGGGCTGGGCCAAAGGCCTCGTAGATTCCCACTTTGTATTATTCCTTAGTTCTGTCAAAAAGTTCAACTGCACAGCAACTAAATCGGTTTTCTCAATAAAACCTGTAAAAGGACTTATTGCGTCTGAGTGGTTCCTGAAGAAGCTGACAGATCGACAGAACTAAGGAATAACACAAAGTGGGGATCTACGAGACCTTTGGTGGCGAGGCTGTGAGAGGCGGGCGAGGCCCCGGGGGGGCCTCCCCCACCCATGCCACAAGCCCTTACCGTGGCGTCTCCTGGTTCTGTAGCGCGGCCTTCTTCAGGAGCTCCAGGCGCTGGGGTGTGCAGAAGCAGCGGTAAGCGGACCCCTCCTCAAGCAGCCGCTCGACGGCTTCTCTGTAGATATCGAGCCTATGAGATTGCTGGTAAGGGCCGGCCGGCCCGCCCCGGCGAGGGCTTTCGTCGGGAGGGATACCTGGGAGGGGAGAGCCAGAACGGGAGGATGAGTAAGTTCCCTCATCCTTCCCAAAGGTGAGCCACGTTTGTTACGACCGCCCCGAGACCTGCCTACAGAACAAGTCAGTATCGGAGCTCAGCAAATACTCTCGCCACGTACCAAACTGGGCTCTGAGCAGGAGCAGGCCTGTAGGCACGGTGGGGCTTTCTTAAAGGCACAGCCCCCCCCCCAAGAATTTCTTCTGTAAATGCTTTTTTTCCTATCATTTTAAAACACTTTTTAAAAGGTGTCTGTTCCTTTAAGCAGAGTGGGGTGCTGCAGTTGCCTAGTTCCCGCACTGAGCAAGGGGGTTGGAGTAGGTGACCTCTAGGACACCTTCTAACTCTGGGTCAAGAAACTGGTCTCCTTTAAGAGGGTTTTTCTGCCTAAGTGTTAGCTTTTTTGACTGTAGAAGTCACACACACCCCTCCCACCTGCCAGCTTGTTCTCAGAACCGTTGCTTAGGCTGGCAGAAGGGATTAACTTGCAGGAGCAGCTGAGAACTGTCAGGGACCTTTCACAGTTCCACAGGGCCTGTAAAACGGAGCTCTTCCGCCAGGCCTGTGGAGCTGCCACCACCACCACCAGTACAACCATCAACAGTGCTATTAGTAATAACCGATAACCATGGTGGAAGCCCTGAGCCACAGGTCCCAGTGACTACTGCCTGGCCCAGCCCCCCACCCCTCTCCCCCACAATCGCAGTGGACCAATAGAACTAAAGTAAATACTGGAATTGCTAGCACCTTAAAATATCTGATTTTAATATTGTTTATACTATTGTATTGCATTAATGTTTTTATGTACTATGTTTTATTTATTATGATAACTTTTACCTGGTTACCAGCTTAGGCCGGAATGGACGGGATAAAAATCAAATTCGGAGGCTGCAGCTGGTGCAGAATGCAGCGGCCAGGTTGTTGGTGGGTGCCCCTAAACGGTGGTGACGTAAAAGGAAGCCCGTAGTGTGTACCCAATTTCTGAACAGTCATTACCAAGTTAGATTGATGCGACTGCAAGAGCCTTATCCTTTCCCAGTGAAGATGCCCACCAAATGGTGGGAATATGTGAAATCTACAGTCTGGCCCAACTCTTGATTTGAAGTTCAGAACTTCCAAATATGTAAAAACAGGAGAAGGCCAAAGGAGAGAGCTGGTTTACTGGCCACTGTTTTGTGAGAAACAAAAAAGGATATGGCTTTATCTAGCTTTAAGGACATCCCCTCCCTTTGTGCCTCAGGGATTCCTGAAAAGACTGACCGTCAACTCACAATTGCAGGTGCCTTCTCCTCTTCTCCCGGCAGGAGCAGTGCTGTAGTCACAGACGAGACCCTGGCTCTGATCACACACATGAAGGTGGTTGCAGGGCTCTCCCAGCCTGCGAGCACATATATTGCAGCACCCGCATCCGTCCAGAACCAGGGGGGAGCCTGGCGGGCAACGGGGAGGGAGCCAAGGGCAATAGCAGGGAGTCTGGCAGAGCTGGGCACATGCCTGCATATGAGAGAGAGAGAGAATTGGAACAGGAAGAAATGCTGTCTGCATTCATGTGTTCTTAGGTGCACATTTCTAGTACCATCACTAGTAACTACTGTATAGCCTGGTTCCTGTTGAATTATCGACAGCCTGTGCACGTCGAGTAAGATCAACGCTGGAAATGAACACCATATGGCAGTGATGGCGAACCTTTTAGAGACCGAGTGCCCAAACTGCGACCCAAAACCCACTTATTTATCGCAAAGTGCCAACACGGCAATTTAACCTGAATACTGAGGTTTTACTTTAGAAAAAACAACTCATACATTAACTTAAGATGATCCAAACAAAGTAAGGAAAGCAATCCCAAATGCTTTCATTTACTTAACATTATTTGGCAGAGAATTCGACACTTTAATGATGGTCTGGGCCTGGCTGGGGCGATGGCACGTGTGCCCACAGAGAGGGCTCTGAGTGCCACCTCTGGCACCCGAGCCATAGGTTCGCCACCACTGGGCTAAACGGTTAAGAACAGCTATGCAGAATCCTCAGAATTCTGGCTTTCCTTTCCGCACTGAGAACCTCGGCCCCACAAGCCACCAGATCCTGGCTCCAGGCCCGAGCAGGAGTCCAGTCCATCCACACAGGCGGTGGCCAGATGTCCTTGCACACACATGAGAATCCCATCTCTGTGGGGCCCGCAAGACCTTTCATGGGCAACTGTGCGGGAACTCGGGGGGGGTGGGCTCGGAGAGACGCTCCAGCTTCCTCACGAGCTCTTTTGGGTGGGTGGCCGCCAGCTACGCACTCACAGCGGGTCGGACAAGAGGATCAGCGCGGCAGAGAGGGGGACAGTCGGCGTGGTGGCCGGCCAGAGAGAAGGGCGCTCCGACTGGGGTCATTTGCTGCATGAAGGAGAGCCCCCGTTGTTCGTCCCACCCCTGCACCTCTTTGTCGCAGGAGCCCTGTGGGAGGGAGGCCAGAGAGCCGCGGCTTCCTTCCCAGTTCCTAAGAGCATGCTGGCCAGGGAGGCAAAGGGCAGGTTCCTCGTCCTCCTCTCTGGGAGCGGCTCTGGCCGAGTCGAGAGGAAAAGGGTTTGGGTTCCACTTACAGGAGAAGACAGCCGGTACCCGTTTGATGAGATTAACGATTTGGGGACAACCGCAGAGAAAGAGGGGAAGGGGCCCGAAGGAAGCCAACAGGGGTCACCTGCCCACTCCAGCATGTCCTCGATCCCGTCGGCGGCTCCGGGCACGATCCGGCTCTGGTCCGTGTCTTCCAGCCGAAGGATGAAGCGTCCTCCGTGCTTTTTGGCAAAAATGTAGTTGTACAAAGCCGTCCGCAGGCCCCCCAGGTGCAGGAAACCTGTGCAAAAGAGACAGAGAGTCACCAAGGGAGCGTGGCAGTGCTAGGCCCAGGGAAACGGGGGCTGCGAAGGCTGTGGGGCATTTGGGGACCAGACGCACACACGATCTCTCTCGGCCTCACTTACTTCACTGGGCTGCTGGGGGCCTAATATGGAAGCCTGGACGGCTTCAAGAGGGCATTAGATAAGCATATGGAGCAGAGGTATAGATAGGGACTCTGGGGCAGATGATGCTCTGTCCTCTTGGTGCTTGGGGGGGGCAACAGTGGGAGGGCTTCTGGTGTCCTTGGCCCCACTGCTGGACCTCCTAAGGGCCCCTGGTATTCTTGGCCACTGTGTGACAGACAGAGTGTTGGACAGGATGGGCCATTGGCCTGATCCAACATCGGCTTCTCTTATGTTCTTAAGAGAGGAGAACCTCCTGCCCTCCTGTGAGTCCCATGGAGGAAGGGCAGAGACTGAGATAGAGAGCTGTTGCAATTGGGAGTGGAGACTCCCTGTTGGGAGCAGTCTACCTACAAATAAAACTTCTTAGGAATTCTTCAGAGAAAGAGCAAGCAACTGAGCCAAGGTGCAACTAAAATCCAAGAAGGTGTTCCTGAGCAGACTACAGGGCAATGAGATGTCACAAAGACATGACAGGAAAGGATGCAGGATGCTGTAACAGCTGATATACAATAACTGCACGGAGATCCTCTTCCATAAGCCTACACAGGAAAAAATTGGATTCCTTTTCTACCACGTACGTCAGGCCTGAAACCTGGCACACAGCCTGCAAGGCTAAGATCCACAGAGTCACAGTAAGCCGACTTTTAACCTTCAAACACCATAACAAGCAGTGTTCCCTCTAAGCTGAGTTTAGTGCGAGCCAGCTTACGGTTTTTTAGCCTCCGGCTCACGTGTTTCTGTTCTAGCTCAGGAAGGGATGGGGCTCCAGAGCAAACTGATTTACGCAGTATAGCCCAATCTCTCGCTCACTGCTTTAATGCCAGCTGAGCTCAGAAAGTAGAATTTTTGCTCACAAGACCCCACAGCTTAGAGGGAGCACTGGATGCAACCCTTCGGCAGGCTTGGGGGGGGCATGCAATGCAACCGGCATTCCCTCTAAGCTGAGTTTAGTGCATTCCCTCTAAGCTGAGTTTAGCCAGCTCACAGTCTTTTAGCCTCCGTCTCACACCTTTTTGTTCCTTTTCACACCTTTTCTACCACGTACGTCAGGCCTGAAACCTGGCACACAGCCTGCAAGGCTAAGATCCACAGAGTCCCAGTAAGCGGACTTTTAACCTTCAAACACCATAGCAAGCAGTGTTCCCTCTAAGCTGAGTTTAGTGCGAGCCAGCTCACGGTTTTTTAGCCTCCGGCTCATGCGTTTCTGTTCTAGCTCAGGAAGGACGGGGCTCCAGAGCAGACTTATTTACGCAGTATAGCCCAATCTCTCGCTCACCGCTTTCATGCCAGTTGAGCTCACAAAGTAGAATTTTTGCTCACAAGACCCCACGCTTAGAGGGAGCACTGGATGCAACCCTTCGGCGGGCTCCCCTCCGAGGTGATGCAAAAGCGGAAG
>NW_015161975.1:236886-237669 GCF_001447785.1 Gekko japonicus | reverse complement strand
CACAGCCTAGGGGGAGCACGGGATGGCACCCTTCGGCCGGCTGGGGGGGGGGGGCATGCAATGCAACCGGCGTTCCCTCTAAGCTGAGTTTAGTGCGAGCCAGCTCAGTTTCTTCAGCCTCCAGCTCACACGTTTTTGTCTCAGCTCAGGAAGGGACGGGGCTCCAGAGGAAACTGATTTTATGCAGCAGCCAAATGGCTCATGGCTCCCAACTTTCATGCCCGCTGAGCTCAGGAAGCAGGATTTCTGCTCACAAGGCTCCGCGGCTCAAGAGAGGGAGCCTTGGATGCGCATGCCCCCCTTCGGCTGCCTGCCAGCCTGCCTCCCCCTGCGAGGCCTCACCTGTGGGGCTGGGCGCGAACCTCACCCGCGCCAGGGAGGCGGAAGCCGCGGCGGCCCCGGCGAGCCCCATGGCGGCCCCTCCGGACGGAGCCTCCCCGAGCAGGCGCAGTCTACCCGCCGTCCGCCCCGCGCGCCGCGGCCGGGGAAGAAGAGGGGGCGTGGCCGAGGAAGCCCCGCCCCCTGGGCCGGAGCGGGGGCGGGGCGACGGCGGCCGGCGGGGGCCAAGCCAAGCGCGGGGCCTCGCTCTCTCCCTTTTTTTTCCCGGCACCCCCCGCGGGCGGCTTGTACACAATCATCATGGCCGCCGCCGCGTCTGCCTCCCCCGGTGCGCCTCAGGCCGGGACCCAGGCAGGGAGGGAGGGAGGGAGGCCGGGCGGCGGCGGGGAAGGAGGAGGAGGCTCCGGGCCGGCGGGAGAAAAGGGGGGGCGAAGGAGGGACCCA
>NW_015161975.1:236299-236865 GCF_001447785.1 Gekko japonicus | reverse complement strand
CGATTCACCGCCTCCTCTCGAGGAGTCCCGCCCTCCCTCCACGCCTCTTCCTCACGGCTCGTTCCTCTCTCCGTCTCTCCCCCCGCGCGCAGATTCGGAGGACGGCGCCGCCGGCATGGACGCCGAGGAGTCCCAGAACCCGCCCCTGGGGAGCCGGGAGGACGGCCAGCCCGGGCCCGCGCCCGCCCAGGACCCCGCCGCCGCCGCCCAGACGGAGGAGCCCGAGGGGGAGCCCCCGCCCGGGGAGTCGCCTTCTTCGTCCTCTGCCGCCGCCGCCGCCGCCCAGGCCTCGGTCAGCAACGGCGGCGACCCCTCCTCGCCCGGCCCGGAGAAGGAGCTGGTGGAGCTGAAGGTCATCTGGAACAAGAACAAGTACGACGTCAAGTTCCCGCTGGGCAGCACGGGCGCCGAGCTCAAGGAGAAGATCCACGCCCTGACCGGTGAGGGGGGGTGGGGTGGGGGAGCCTGGGGGAGAGGGGGCGGCAGCCTCTCCCCCCACACCAACACCTCCCTCTGAGCCGAAACCTTACTTTGTGAGCCAAGCTGTGAGCGAGCGATTTGGCGAC
>NW_015161975.1:220966-235844 GCF_001447785.1 Gekko japonicus | reverse complement strand
GTGTGTTTTGTGTGTTGTGGTGTGTTGGGGGGGGGGGGCGCATCTAAGAAGTTCCAACCAATGCTCCCTTTAAGCAGTGGAGTCTTGTGAGCCGAAATCCTGTTTTGTGAGCCACTGGCATTAAAGTTGTAAGCAAGCTAATTTGGCTACTGCATAAATCAGTTTGCTCTGGAGTGGTCCTTCCTGAGCGGAGACAAAAATGCCTGAGCCGGAGGCTAAAAAACTCTGAGCTAGCTCACACTAACTCAGCTTAGAGGGAATAGTGGTCCCCACTACCCCCACCCCCAACACACCCCTGCCTTTTTTAGAGCATGAGAGGAGCCCTGTCGGGTCAAGCCAGTAGCCAGCCCAGTCCAGTGCTCTGTGTCACCCAGGGGGCGTCAGTGAGGCCAGAACCTCAGAAGCCCCCCCACTCTTGACCTCCCCCAGCAGACAGAGCATCATTGAAAACAGATCAGCCAATATCATAATGCCCCTATATAAATCAATGGTGAGACCTCATTTGGAATACTGTGTGCAGTTCTGGTCCCCACACCTTAAAAAGGATATTATAGCTTTGGAAAAAGTGCAGAAAAGGGCAACTCGAATGATAAAAGGGTTGGAACACTTTCCCTATGAGGAAAGGTTAAAGCGCTTAGGGCTCTTTAGCTTGGAGAAAAGACGACTGAGGGGTGACATGATCGAGGTTTATAAGATTATGCATGGGAAAGAGCAGGTAAAGAAAGAGGTACTTTTCTCCCTTTCTCACAATACAAGAACTCGTGGGCACTCCATGAAACTGCAGAGCGGTCAGGTTAGAACGGATAAAAGGAAGTACTTCTTCACCCAAAGAGTGATTAACACATGGAATTCACTGCCACAGGAAGTGGTGGGTGCTACAAGCATGGACAGCTTCAAATACTCTCTCATCTTGGTGCTTGGGGGGAGGGGACAACAGTGGGAGGGCTTCTAATGTCCTGGCCCCACTGGTGGACCTCCTGATGGCACCTGGTATTTCTGGCTACTGTGTGACACAGAGTGTTGGACTGGATGGGCCTTTGGCCTGATCCAACATTGGCATCTCTTATGTTCTTATGCCCCAGACGTAAGAACATAAGAGAAGCCAGGTTGGATCTGGCCAATGGCCCATCCAGTACAACACTCTGTGTCACACAGTGGCCAAAACCCAGGTGCCATCAGGAGGTCCACCAGCGGGGCCAGAACCCCTCACACTCTTGCTCCTTCAGCACCAAGGATACAGAGCATCGCTGCCCCAGACATAAGAACATAAGCCCTGTTGGATCATGCTAATGGCCCATCCAGTACAACACTCTGTGTCATACAGTGGCCAAAAACCAGATGCCATCTGGAGGTCCCCCAGCAGGGCCAGAACTCTAGGAGTCCTCCTACTCTTGCCCCCCCAAAAGCACCAAGAAGTCAGAGCATCACTGCCCCCGACAGAGTGTTCCATCTGTACAAGGTGGCAAATAGCCACTCAAGGTCCTCTGCTCCAGATGTTTATCCGATCCCTTTTAAAATCTGTGTATGCTTGTAGCAGCCCCACCACTTCCTGCAGCAGTGGAAAAAACCTCATCCGGGCTAAAAGCAGTTTTTGTTGGATTTCTCCTGGTGCAGGCCTTCCTCCCACGATGCAAAAAGTCATGTTCAAAGGGCTTTTGCCAGAGGAGAAGACGCTGCGGGAAATCAAAGTCATCAACGGCTCCAAAATCATGGTGGTGGGTTCCACCATCAACGACGTCTTGGCGGTCAGCATACCGAAGGACGCCGCACAGCAGGAGGTGAAGTCGGAAGAGACCAAAAAGGAGCCCCTCTGCAGGCAAAAGGTGAGCGGTGGCTGTTAGCCTACCCGGTTCTGGTCTAAGAGATGTAGGTAACAGTTGACAGTTTGGTGAGCTTGAAACTTGCCTCCTTGACTGAAATGTTAGCTTGTAACCCAGCGGGCCTTGCTGGAGCACTCTACGTAGTGAGCCTCAACGTTATTTGATTCCTTGTTTTAAACATGAGGCTTTGTGTCATGTCAGGCCGCTCCTCTTTCAAGGTCAGTGTTATTTCCAGGGGTTCAGACAGAGACCTTTCGCGTCACTTACCGCCTGATACCTTTCAGCTTGAGCCGGTGGGATTTTGTGCATGCAGAACAGGTGTTAGAACATAAGAGATGCCAATGTTGGATCAGGCCAAAGGCCCATCCAGTCCAACACTCTGTGTCACACAGTAGCCAGAAATACCAGGTGCCATCAGGAGGTCCACCAGTGGGGCCAGGACATTAGAAGCCCTCCCACTGTTGTCCCCCCCCCCCAAGCACCAAGATGAGAGAGTATCACTTGCCCCAGAGTCCCTATTTATACCTTGTAGCTAATAGCCACTGATGGACCTCTTCCACTGAGCCTCAGGCTGTCCCCTTTATTCGGTTTATGTGTCAGCTGCTTTTCCCCCTGAGACTCAAGGTGGATTATGCAGCAAAAGTCAATGCAATCAGTAGGATGTGATCTCCAATAAATTGTCGGGTTTGCGTCCATTGGCACGCTAGAGACCAATAACAGCAATCTTTTGAGAGTCAAGAGTTCCCTTCAACAGATTCTCAGGCGGTCATATCCTGGAACTCTTACTGGTCTCGGAGGTGCTACTTGGACTCAAATTTAACGGCTCTGGTGCAGACCAGCACGGCTACTCCCTGAAACCAATAAACTGTGTAATTAAACGACGATTGCAGAAATTTAAAGCAAAGCATATACGTTAATGAAGAAAACGGTATCACTTAAGTAAGAGACAATGCGGAGGAAGCGTATAGTACATAGAGCAAAGAGATAATGCATGCTATACATAGTGGTCTAGTCCACCGTCCCATTCTTTGTAAACAAACAAACAAAAACTCGATCTTCCAGAATCATTCTGTTGCCCTATTATGTCTATAGAAATGTTTTCTGGAGCAATTTTGTTTTGCATTGTTTGCAGATAGTATGGTGGGAGCCCTCCTCATCTCCTCAGACAGTCCATTCTAGAAAGCAGGGCCTCAACAGAGACGATGCATGTGTATCGGCAGTTGTTGATCTTGCATTTTTTAAAGGTGGTCCCACCCAGTGTTCCCTCTAAGCTGAGTTAGTGTGAGCTAACTCACAATTTTTTAACCTCCGGCTCACAAAGTAGAATTTTTGCTCACAAGACTCCACAGCTTAGAGTTGCCCCCCCCCCCCGAAAGGCCCCGGTCAGACGAACAAGGCTGTTGCGGTAGAGCATAGGAGGACAGGTGGTTTTGTAGATGACAGAGTGAGCGCCCGTCTCTAGGTCCAGCTCCTGCCAACCTAGCAGTTTGAAAGCAAGAAATTGCAAGGAGATAAATAGGTACCGCTTTGGTGGGAAGGTAACAGCGTTCTGTCATGCCGGCCGCATGACCACGGAAACGTCTTCGGACAGTGCTGGCTCTTCGGCTTTGAAACGGAGATGAGCACCGCAACCCTAGAGTCGGATTCAACTGGCTTTCGAGCAAGGGAACCTTTACCTTTACCTTTGTATGCTTGCCTAGTTGTAGTCATAATTGAACAATATATACATATACTGGTGGACCTCCTGATGGCACCTGGTATTTTTGGCCACTATGTGACAGAGTGTTGGACTGGTTGGGCCTTTGGCCTGATCCAACATTGGCGTCTCTTATGTTCTTATGTTATCACTTTTGAAGCTGAATATTACTCCTTTTGACATTTTCAATTAGACAATTCTGTTAATAATTGGGCCAATTGTACGCTTGGATTTCAGTTCAACATTTATGTTTTCCTGAAATTTGCACTGATATTTGTGCACAATTATTAATTTGTAAATGAATTTTTTTCTCTCATGGGTGCTGTGTCTGTTGTCTGTTGCAAGGTTGGACCTTGAGTTACTGTTTATAAAAGCTGCACGCTTAACATGTGTGAAACTTTAGCCAAAATTGTACGGAACGTGTTTTAATTCTGTACTACCAAGACACTAATGGGGGGGGGGGGAACAAAGCTTGCGCCCAGTGGCACCTTTAAGACCAACAAAGTTTTATTCAAGGTATAAGCTTTTGCATGTCCGCACACTTCAGATACAGCGAAAGGGAAATTACCAGTCTGGTTTTGGTAGGCTTGTGTATTTTCTATGCAGCATCCAGGTTGTTTGGATTATTTTACAGAAGCATGATTCATAATAAGCTGCTTTCTTATTCTGCGTCTGCCTAGCCTTTGGAAGAGCTAGCAAATGGGCAGAAGGGGAATCCTTCTGGGCTTCTGTCATGTTGACTCACCTGTGATTTCTGCTTTGTCACAGCAACATAGGAAAGTGTTGGATAAAGGCAAGCCAGATGACGTGATGCCTTCAGTCAAAGGTGCACAGGTGAGCAAGTAAGCGTTGTTGTTCTCAAGGCAGGTAAGGGCCTAAGGCGGTCCCTGAAACTCTTCTTCCTCTTGCATACACAGAGAGCGCTTTCCGCTCTTCTGCTGAAACAAAAGCTTTGTGTTTTTCCTCCTCTTCAGGAGCGCCTGCCAACCGTTCCTCTGTCGGGGATGTATAACAAGTCTGGCGGGAAAGTGCGGCTCACCTTTAAACTCGAACAAGATCAGCTCTGGATTGGTACTAAAGGTAATGGTTTTTAAGATGTGGATTTTATGACGTATGTTTGGTGTAGTGCTTAAGTGCGCAGACTCTAATCTGGGAGAACCGGGTTTGATTCCCCACTCCTCCTCCACTTGCAGATGCTGGATGACCTTGGGCAAGCCATAGTTCTGGCACAGCTTTTCTTGAAAGAGAGCAGTTTCTGTCAGAGCTCTCTCAGCCCCCACCTGCCTCACAGGGCGTCTGTCGTGGGGAGGGGAAGGGAGAGGAGTTTGTCAGCTGCTCTGAGACTCCTTTGGCTAGCGAAGGGCAGGATATAAATCCGATCTCTTCTTCTTCTTCTTCTTCTTAAGTCACTTCAAGCAATCCTCCTCCTCCTCCTCTTCTTCTTCGTTTTAATTTGTTAGCTTCCTTGATGGTCTAAAAGGACGGGGTATAAGTTTAGTAAAATAATTATTTTAAAGGTTGGCACCCCCGTAGTTTACACCCTAGAAGCATGTCTTTGGAAGAGAACAGGTGCCGCCCATTTTACCCCCTTCCAGGGGTGGTGTTGTTGTTGTTTTGTGCTTGTTTGTAATTTGAGCAATACGTGGAAGCGTGCAATAAGGCACATGCAGCTTAGGAAACCAAATGCACTGGTCATCTGGGTATTGGGAGTGGATGCAGCCATTTGGGCTTTGGTTTGTTTGTACATTGGTAAAATGTATTTGAGGCGCTACGGTGGCTCAAGTGGTTAAGATGCTGAACTGCAGGCTGTGGAAGGTCGGTAGTTCAGCAGTTCGAGACCCGGGTGCGCCGCATGACGGAGTGAGCTCCCGTCTCTAGTTCCAGCTCCTGCCAACCTAGCAGTTCAAAAGCAAGAAATTGCAAGTACATAAATAGGTACCACTCCAGTGGGAAGGTAACAGCGTTCCGTGCACCTTCTTGTTTAGTCATGCCGGCCACATGACCACGGAGCGCTGGCTCTTCGGCTTTGAAACGGAGATGAGCACCGCAACCCTAGAGTCGGATTCGACTGGCTTTTGAGCAAGGGAACCTTTACCTTAAAATGTATTTGAGGCACTGCCAGTGCTTACGCCTTGCTGTACAGGGGCCATTGCCACACAAGGGGTATTTTGGGGTGGGGCTGGGACAGTTCTCGGCCACAGGCTAGTGAGAAGGGGGCGGATCCCTGCTCTAGGGAGAGCAGTTAGTTGCAGCCCTGCTGCAGTTTAGTTTGGGGGGAAACACGGCAGCCGGGTAGCATCCTGCCTGTTTGCAGCCAGAGGAGCTGATCAGGGTGGTCGGCGGCCCTGGCCTGTCCGTTCCCAGTTCCAGGCACTTTGTTTCCTCACTGGAGAAACTGGATGGAGTCGGAGCAGCAACAACGAACTCTGGGGCACGCCGAGCCTTTACGTCTCCGTTCTGCTCTCTACGGCTCAGCGCATGAGTTGGCGCTGGTGGTGTCTTGGGGGCCCCCCTTCTCTTTCCCCTGGTTCTGGAAGGGGGTGGGGGGTGGGAGTGGCGACGGAAGCCTCTGCAGCGGCAGGCAGTCGAAACAACGAGCCTTCCTATTTGCATGCTAGATGCTAGATGATGAAAATGCTCCCCACTTCATCTAGGAATTAAACATTCCACTAATTATTTTTTTTAAGCTTTATTGATCAATTTCTTACAATACACAGCATGTTACATCCGACATAAAAAAGCAAATTGAACAGTGCAGTAAAAGACATCTTATTATATTGTTGTTAAATCAAAAATTCCCACCTTCCTAGCCTGTGGATATAATTATTTTACTCTCTGTGTGATTTGGTTAGGCTTTTTAACGTGTATTCAGCCTGTTTTATTGAATGTTCAAGTAAACCTGTCTATTCCACCTAGCTCACCTATTGTCTATCGTGCCTTAGAGATGTAGCCATCTCTGATATGTTTGTTTTTGTGGGAGTAGGTTCTGTAATGTCAGGTATTCAAGTGCCGGAGCCCATATATGTAAAAATTTAGAATAGGTTGGCGTAGAAGGATTATGTGTTCTACGAATGGAATCTGTGATTTTGGCCATTATAAATTGCTCCCAAATCTTCTCTTGCCAGTCTGATATTGTGGGTGGAGCGGGCGATTTCCAAGCCGCCGCAATCGTCAACCTGGCCATTGCCAATAGAATTGCTGTTAATTCTTTGGTGGCCCCTGTGATTGCGTTATCCCATAAGTTAAGCAAAGCTACTTCTGGTGTGCATTGGATGTTGTTAAACAAATCAACGCAATTACAAAACATTCCACTAAATTTGACCCGCCTCTCTACTTAAACATGTTGGCCATTCCAAAATTGAGGCGGCCGTACACGATTGCACGCTGCAATGCGTTTCCAACAGCCCAGGTGAAGGGGCGCTTTCTCAAGACCAGCGCTATTCTGACTGCCCTTTGACAGAACTGGACTTGGCATGTCATGTTTTCTTCTACTGTCCAAAATGTGCAGCGGCAAGAGAAAGATTCTTAGGGAAACGGCTGTCGAAATGTTCCATCTTTTCACGATGCATCAAGATTAAGACTACTACTGAGCAGCCTCTGCCAAAATTGCATCATGGGTGTGGCAAATTTCTGTTCTACTGTTCTTTTAAATTCGTAAATATATTTTTTTAAATGGTGTATGGCCTATGGGCTACTAAACTTTAAATAAACTGAACTATTTGCATCTAGAGAGAACAGAAAAACTGCCCATGGGGTCCATCAAGAATGTGGTGAGCGAACCTATTGAAGGACACGAAGAATATCACATGATGGTAAGAGCTTTCGCAGGATGACGCTGCGTGGGACGGGTGGGTGGGTGCTGAGTGCGGATGGTGACTTCTTGCATCTAACCGGCAAGCTCACGTTCATGGGAGCCTGGTCTTTTCCTTCCCTCCTTCCTAGAGAAGAAATGGGGTCCTCCTTTTGACCTCTGCCTAACCTCAGACCCCTGTCAGCAGAGGCCAAGTGGGTGGAAAGAGGGGTTGGAGGAAGGGTGTTTTTGGTGGTGGAGCTTCTCCCACTAGCCAGCAAGCAGTGTTCCAGAGCAAACTAATTCATGCAGTAGCCAAATCGCTGGCTCACAACTTTAATGCCCGTAGCTCACAGAATAGAATTTTTGCTCACAGGACTCCACAGCTTAGAGGGGACATTGGTGGCAAGTATCCTGAAGGAGGAAGAGCCGTTCCAGACAGTGTTCCCTCCAAGCTGAGTTAGTGTGAGCTAGCTCACGGTTTTTCAGCCTCCCGCTCACACATTTTTTGTCTCAGCTCTGGAAGGACGGCTCCAGAGCAAACTTAATTTATGCAGTAGCCAAATCGCTGGCTTACAACTTTAATGCCCGTAGCTCACAAAGGAGAATTTTTGCTCACGAGACTCCACAGCTTAGAGGGAGCACTGGTTGCAGATAAGTCTGAACTGGTGCGGATTGAGTGGTTCCCCCACCCGCCCACCCACCCCCGCCCCGAAGGGCTTAGATGCTGAGCTGCCTCCTCCTCTTCCCGCCCCTCCAGGCCTTCCAGCTGGGTCCCACCGAAGCCTCTTACTACTGGGTCTACTGGGTCCCGACTCAATTCGTCGACGCAATCAAAGACACGGTGCTGGGGAAATGGCAGTATTTTTGAAGGCACGCTCACCTCTGGCACTGGAGACTGACTCGAACCGAAAGGACACTTGCTGGGAGAGGCCTGGTGGATGTGGGTTGTTGTCCTGGAACTTCTTAAAATCAGCACGATCTCGGAGAGGCCCGGGAGGACGCCAGAGGTGGGGAAAATCTCTCGCCATTAGCTTATTTTTAACTTAAAAATTGCAGCAGCAGCAGCAGCAGCCCTCTTTTTCTGCAGGCGGCTTCCACCCCACTTTAAAAATAAAATGAAAAAGCAAGTATGATGGAAATCAATAAATCTTAATTCACAAACCCGTGTGTGTAATACAGTTTGCTGAGCACAGCCCTTCTGGTGTGTCGTTTTTGACAAGAGACCCCGCTAAGGAATTTCCTACCAGTCTTGGAGGAGAGGCGGATCTTTTCACGCTCTCCCCATTTTACGAACATTTGGGTTTCTTTTGAGCTGTGTAACTGGGAGCCTGAGGAATAGGTTTGTTGCTCGCTCGCTCTCTCCTTTTTCCAACACTGCAAGGAATCTTTTCCAGCAAGGATGCCAACGTGGGTCTTTCATAAGCCATATCTCTCCCTGGCCCCTGAGTCCCCGGGCGGCTTCTCCTGGCTGCGACCTCCTCTCTGTTAACCCAAAGATGCTTGGCTCCTTCTTTCAGGACTCAACAGAAGCTCCTCCGCAGGGAAGTTTTGAGCGTCTGGATTTTCGAGGAGAATAATGACGCGGTAGCTTTCTGCCCAAGTGGGCTCTCGCTGACTGCGCTCTGCCCTCTTTTCCCTCTTCTTACGCCCCCCCCGGCACATCTGTAGTGGGGGGCCGTGCCTTATGGAGCACTTTTTCCCTATCTCTGTTACAGTCTGGGCCCCTCTTTGCAGCTGAGCCGAATCTCGGGTCGGGGACCTCTGCTTTCAGTGCCCAGCGTTCTCCGCATGCGGCCATCACCTGGCACCGTCCCGGGCATCCATAGCGCCTCTGCGGTGGGCACACCCGGGCAGTTCCAGCCTCTCGTCTCCCTTTCACTTCTTGTTCTGAACTGGTAGATGGCAAGGCAGGGGAGGTTTGAAGAAGGGGACTTGGCTTTGAACGGCGTATTGTCCATGTCGCTTTATGTGGGCTAGTGGCACTGTCAAATATTCAGCAGCCTTCTCGAGAGTGTGGAGTTGCCGTTCGCGTCGGAACTGAATGTTGGGCGCGGTGGGCTTCTGCCGCACCTCTGAGGGTGCTCATTCTCTCCTGAGGGAGGCTTCCACCCAGGGGGAGGGCCTCACTTTGTTTTGAGCGGGTGCAGGAAGGAGAGTTTTTCCTCTCGAGGGGGCTCTACCGTGCTCACCCCGCTCGGCTGAGCAGACAAGTATCCGATGCACCACCTTGGTCCTCCGCCTGTGCGGAAGCAACATGGGCAAAAGTTTCCTTCAGAGCAGAGATGCGTTTTGAGAGAGGAAGAACGTCTGGTATTGGAAGCCTGGCGTGTGCACGCTCACTGAGCTTGCGAGCGTGGCTGAGAATTGCGACCATGCTGAGCCGTGAGTCTTTGTTGGCCATGATGATAGGGGGGATGCAGGTTGAGGGTGCTGGCTAATCCCGGGGAGATACCCTGGGAAAGCAGCACAGAGGGACTAGACTCTTGGCCCTCTTCCTTCCTGTTCCTCGTGGGGCTGTGCCTGACCATCTTTCCGTCTGGCTGTCTTGTGGGTCAAGTGCGCAGAGATCGAACAGCCATGAGTCCTTGCAGTGGCCTTGAGTTCTGTGCGGGCTGGTTTTGTGCCATTGTTTCTGCAGTGGTTTTGGCTTGAGTAGGAGAAGTGGATCAGGCATTTGACCCATAACTTGCGTTAACGTTGACGGGATTGCTGGCGCCGTGCATGTGACTCTTTTGGGGGAGAGTTTTGTGTGTTCCGCCCGTCCGTTGTCATGATTCGCTTCGCGGCACTAAGTCCCCTTCAAGCGCTGTTTTATCTCAGGTTCTCTGGTTTCCCCAGCAGCTGCTGTTGCCAACAGCCTGTTCTTTCCAAGGCCTGAATCTCACCTGTGCCTAACAGGTCGGGCTGTTCAGCTCTGGATTTGGGATGCCACTCGATGTGAGAGCTGAGAGGGGCCTTCGAGCAGGGGCTGTGCTGGGGGCTCCCCTTCCGGAAGGGAGAGTGCCCGGTTTGGGCATTGTTGTAACTCAGCTGAAGGAACAAGGAAATCCTTTCTCTCTTCTGTCTGAAAGGAAAGAGCATCTTGACTCTCGAGCTGCGCTTCTCCTCTGTTCTGCTTCCTGGAGAGGAAACAACACTCCCCCTCCTCTTTCTCAGGGCGGGGGGAGGAGCAGACCCTCCCCTAATAGTGTTTACCTGGACACACATTTTGGGATTGGGAAGGAATGTGCAGCAGCACCCCCACCACCCCCACACAGAATCTGTTCTCCGTTTTTACCCGTGCCTCTGCGTGGACAGAAAACCAAAAGCACTCGGGGGGGCTAGAGGCCATCTGCTCCAGTTTCTGTACCCTTCATTTCTGTGACAGTCACCAAACCTGCCCCGGGGGGTACCCTTTCCTCTCCGGGAAGCAGAGCCGGAGGAATGGACCTCCGCGCCTTTGCTCCATGCAGTCCTCTGGCAGTGGCGCAGAAGCCCTTCCTAACGGAGGACGCTTTGCCCACCCTTCTCTCAGGACGCGGCTGTTGAAAGCTCAGCACCAATACGCTGCCTGCTGAGCATGGGCAAAAGCAGACAAGGGAGCCGTGCCCCCAAAACGCAGCTCTTAAAATAAGGGGGGGTGGGGGAGGAGACGAGTTCTCTGTTGTGCCGTGTGCCCTGCGGACAGTTCCAAGCAGGTGCTGCGGAGGCCGGAAGGCTTCGCATTCGAGGCGGAGCTTTGCCTGTAATGGTGTGCCAGTGCGGGATGTGGGCTTCCCTTCGGCAAGGGGGACGGCTCAGGCACTGACGCTTCGGGTCGCCTTTTGGCCTCCCATTTCTGCTTGGGGGGGCGGCGTCTAGGGCTAGGGGCGTAATTCCTAGGGGCAAGCATCACTTTTTCTCCTTCGGAACCAGCAGCACTTTCTTGAGTCCCCAGCCTTCACCAAGGCACAGCCGTGTTTCAAGAAATCCCATAGCGCCACCCCATAATCTCTGAGAGGCCCTGGACATTCCAGCCTGCCAAACAGAAGGATTCCTGTCAACTAGGAAGTTAGGTAGTGGGGCCCAAGGTGAGCTGGCGCCCCCTTGAACGAGCAAGGTGAAAGAATTAGTGACTCTGGGCTTGTGCGGGGTGCGTTTTCCGCCGCCTAGCAGGCGTTCAGACAGCTGGACCAGGGACTTTTGTAGCACAAGAGGGGGGAGGGGGGAAAGGTGTGCGCCTTGGATCCTGGCCAGAAACCCCTCGCGGTGTGTCTCGAAGCCGACTCGGAAGGCCGGGGCTTAGAAAAGGTTCTTTCTTAGCAGACGAGGACAGACTGCAAAGTTGTTCCTGGTGACGTTTTCGAGGTGCCTGGTTCAGAGGGACTGGAGCCCCGATGCTCTTCTTAAGAACTGGCTCTTCCAGCTAGCTGCGGGGTGTCACGGAAGCCTGGTCTCCCCCTGCAACACCATTCTCCTCTTGCTGAGCGACTCTTGGACTCCGGGGTCCGTAGAGCGGCATCCCCTGGCTGACCTGTGGGGGGGAAGGTGGGCATTCCTTTGAGGGATATCCTGCGCTGCCTTCTGGTTCAGGGGGCCACAGACAGCAGATGGGGTAGGAGTGTGTCTCCCCCACCCCGACAGCAGAGAAAGGGCTTCCGTAGAAACAGGGAGCCATCTGTGCTTTCCAGCCTCGGAAACGCCTGCATCTCCTTCTCTTCCCCCCCCACCCCCCGCTGGCCTCGGCCTGCCCCGTCTTCTGTCCTTGGGGCAGGACCCTGGGCCCTCTGTAGCATCCCAGGTGCCAAGATCAGTCGGCCTTCTGCATCCCACGGACGGAGTGCCAAGTTCCCAGCAGAACAGCCCCTTTCAGGTTGCTTCAGGCAACACCGCTTTGCCTCCGTTTCTTCCTCACTGAAACAGGTTTCCGTGAGCTGGTCTCTAGCTTGCGTGCGCGTCCCATTTAAAGAGCATGTGTGCTTCCCCTCCCCCCCCCAACAGGAAATACATATGGGGGGGGTGGCTCGTCCCTAGACTGAGGTTGTTTTAGGATTCTGAGCAAGCGGGAGGTGTACGACCAAGCAGCCGGCATCCCTCTGCCAGTTGTGTGCAGCCACGTGTTTCGAACCCTGGCCTGACTGTTGGAACAGCACCCTTGGAGGCTGCCGGTAGGAGCAGGGGCTGTCCCTCAACTCCCAGGGGCACCCTCTGCTGTCGGGCCCCGTCACTGAGCTGATTCTAGGCCCCCTTCCAGGCGGAAGCCTCTCGGTGCCCAGAGAGAGAACGCTGGCATGAGGGAAACTGCCCTGAAGTGGGTGCCTGGGAACCCCAGGCCGTTTGCCCAGATCTTGTTCCCGTTAGCAAGCTGCCCTTTGTCTTCCCGGCTTCTGCAGGCCAGGGACCAAGGGCTGATTTCCTGCAACCTCTCTCTTCCTCAAAGGTGCCATATTTCACTTGTGTTTCCTGGTTCTCAGGCTTGGAGCAGAGAAAAAGAACCCTCACAAACACACACACACACACACGGCCCTGTGCACAGCAGCCGGGGTGTTGCAAGATCAACTTGCAAGGCAGCCCTCCCTTATTTCAACCCACCCACCCACCCCCGTCCACGTTGGAGGCCCCGGACTCTCTGGTTTCTGAAGAGACAGCCAAGCTGGAGTCTCTGTGGTTTCTGAAGAGACAGCCAAGCTGGGCCCGGGCGTTCAGTGCCTGTCGCTGCAGTAAGACTCCCCACGTTGCCGGGATTAATCAGCCTTCCGTTTCAGGATATCCTTCCCCTTCCAGCCAGTCCCGTTCCCAACGATCCCTGTTCGACCTGGACCCCTTGCTTGTCGGTCAGCTGAGCAACACACCTGTGCCCCTCAGGGCTCTCTAGCAAGGCTCTTGAGTGGCAGGAGTGGGTTTGTGTGTGTGTGTGTTATTTGGGGGGAGGGGTCTCTGCCACAGGATTTGTATTAACCCTACTTCCTCAGCAGCAGAACCAGTCCCGAAGCCGCCTGTGGAAGCCCATCGGTGGGGAGGGGGCAGGGGGGAGGGAAGTGCAAGGGGAAAACGATTTAATCTCGGGCCCTTGAGTTGCTGAGATTTTTTTTTAAGTGTCACTTTGTCCAGTTATTAATCCTCCTTATTCTGTTCTGTAAGATCAAATCAGTCTTATCAATTAAACTTTGATAATGAAGTGCTTTACCTCTTGCCTGGTGGTCTCTTTGTGCTTAAGTGTGTGTGTGTGTGGGGGGGTCCACTTAGGGTCTTGAGAGCCAGTTTGGTGTCATGGTGAAGTGCAGGCGGACTCTGATCTGGGAGAACCGGGTTTGATTCCCCACTCCTCCATCTGCACCTGCTGGATGACCTTGGGCAAGCCGTAGTTCTGACAAGAGCTGTCCTTGAAAAAAGAGCCATTTCCGTCAGAGCTCTCTCAGCCCCGCCCACCTCCCAGGGTGTCTGTCTGTTGTGGGGAGGGGGAGGGGAAGGAGTTTGTCAGCTGCTCTGAGACTCTTCTGGGTAGTGAAGGGGGGGGTATCAATCCAATCTTCTCTTCTAGACATTGCTTATAAGGTTTCAACCATGCTAGATAGCTCACAAAAGAGTCACAGCGAACGCAGCAGTGCCCTCTCTTCTTACGGGCAGATGGGACAGGGTGGTTTTGCAGCAGGGGAGGCTAGAGGACTGGGCGCCTGGCAGGCCTCTGTAAGTATTTGCGAGATGGATCAGAAATAAGTTTGCCAGGCCTTCCCCCCCCCCCCCGCCCCACCCCCAGGGGGGGGGGGGGGGGGGGGGCGGTGTGGAAAAGGACCAGACAGTAGGGGACAGAAAAGAGCGGAGACCCTGGAGCGCCCCGCCCGACTGAGGAGTGAGGGTCTGCTTTTCAGTGGTTGCCCATACACGCACTTCTGCCCCTCTGCCTGGGGAGGGGGTAAGGTGTTTCCTGTGCCACACCGCTGGTTGGCTCCGCTGTGGGCAGTGCCACGGGTCCGTGAGCGAAGGCAAAGTGCCCCCCACCCCCGGGGGTTCCAGTGCTGCCCTCTCGGCTCTGAGGCTGGAGTGGGCAGGGGCAGAGAGCGAGCCAAGCATGGGGCCTGGCCCCAGAACTGGCCCAGCTGGTTTCTGTGACTGCACAGAGGAATGCCAGGGGCGAGATCCGATGGGGGCCAGATTGCAAGGAAGGTGTGGGAGCTGGGCTGCCTCCAGAGGGGAGGGGGGGGGGGGAAGCGAGGGTGGCCACCGCAGGGTCCCTGCTGGGCTGCTGTTCCAGCTCTTGGAGGGGGAGCAAGAATTTCCGGGGGTGTCTGGAAGTTACAGGTGGGAAAGGCTCCTGTAGGGCTGGGGTTATTGCCCCCCCCGGGTTTGCCCCCCCCCACTCTGCCGCTGCGCGGACCTGGGGCGCGCGGGGCCTCTGAGCGCGTGCAGAGCGCCTTGGAAGCCGCCCGCTGTGAGGCCCGGAGAGGCGCTTTCCGGCCTCCGGCCCGCCCTCGCTTGGAGACCGGGGCGGGGCGGCAGCGGCCCGCCCCTAGGCGAGCGTCCCGGGGCCAGAGGAGGCGGCGGCGGCGGCGGCGAGGAGAGGCACCTGCGGCGCGGGCCATGCTGCGGGGCTAGGGGCGCGGGGCATGGAGG
>NW_015161975.1:210372-220585 GCF_001447785.1 Gekko japonicus | reverse complement strand
GGGCCCCCCCCCCCCCCCCCAATCCCACGCTGCCACTTGCCCCTGCAAACTGGACTGCCCGTGGCCCCCGCATGCCAAGACCGCAGGCCTCCCGTTCTGTGCCCCCCCACCGGCCCCTCTCTCTCAAGCCAGCCCTGCTGCTGACAGTGGCCATTCAGAGGCCTGCCACCCCCACCCCCCACCCCCAGCCGGTTTCTGCCTGCAAAGGGGAACAAGTTTCTCCTCTATACAGCCAGCGGTTGGTTCCAATGTGGTATTCGCTGCCAGCAGATGGAGTGAGGGCCCCACGGCTTGAAAAGGGGAGGGAGATACACGCGGGGAGGGGAGGTGGATCGGTGGCTGTGAGCCATCATGGGTGAAGGGAACCTCCATGTTCAGAGGCACTCAACCTCTGGATCCCAGAGCCAGGAAGCAACACCAGGGGAAGGCCTTGGCCTCTCTGCCCTGTGGCTGGCCCTCCAGAGGAACTGGCTGGCCCCTGTGCGAGACAGGATGCTGGACCAGATGGACCCTCTCCCTCGTCTGATCCAACCTTCTCTGGTCTCACCCTGCCTCCCCTCCCCATAGTCTCTTTCTGGCACTGCCCCGGAAGGGCTGCTGTTCATCTCCACCCTGGACGGCCACCTCCACGCCGTGAGTGAGAGGACTGGGGACATCCAGTGGACCCTGACAGATGGTGAGCGCCCGTCGGTCCCCTGCCAGTGAGGGTGGGGAGCCAGTTTGGTGTCGTGGTGAAGTGCAGGCGGACTCTGATCTGGGAGGACCGGGTTTGATTCCCCACTCCTCCACATGCAGCTGCCGGTGTGACCTTGGGTCAGTCACAAGTTCTCTCAGAGCTGTTCTCTCAAGGGGAGTCCTCGAAAGAGCTCTCTCAGCCCCACCCACCTCACAGGGCGTCTGTTGTGGGGAGGGGAAGGGAAAGGAGTTTGCAAGCCCCTCTGAGACTCCTCCGGGTAGTGAAGGGCGGGATATAAATCCAATCTCCTCCCGCTTCTCGTCCCCCCAGGTCCAGGAGAGCACCTCCTCTCGGAGAACCTGCTTGCTCTTGACCTCCAAGCAGCGGGGGGCGGGGGGGGAGCCTGGTATTCGGCAAGGCTTGTCTCCGTTTTGTCCCTAGGCACTGCAGGGGGTGGGGGGAGATATACAGAGGACCCTTCCTCACCTGACCAGGACCCCCCTCTCTCTGTCTCCTTCAGCACCGACTCTGCAGGTGCCCGTGGACGTGACCGAGTGAGTGTCTCCTCCGGGGGAGGCCGAGGTGTGGGGGGGGCAGTTCCTTGCTGGGGAAGAAGGGGTGCAGGATTCCTTGCGTGGTCCCGTCTGGATCCCTCCCGTGTCGGTCCCCGCAGGGCCTCATCAGGGGTGTTGCAGCCCTCTTCGGGCTACGCAGGACAGCCGTGAACCTCCGAGAGGCCCCCAGCGGGCAGGGATCGACGCTTCTGCCCTCTTCCGGAAGGGAATCTTCCTGGCACCTTGGGTCTTGGAGAGAGGGGAGGGGGGGGGCGGGGATGGACGGAAAGGAAAGGAGAAGATGCTGACGTTCCAGCTGGGGGAGAGACCCCCCCCAAGCCCGCTCCCCCTCTCTCGTGTTGAAAGGCAGAAGAGGTGCCGAAGGTGGTGCCTGGTTGGGGCCGAGGAAACAGGCAAAGACTCAGAAGGAAATGGGCGGGGGGGGGGGGGTTGTGAAGCCCTCCCCTCCCTGCCTGCCTGTCTGTCTGTCTGTGCTGGCAGGGGGGGCTCCCCTGCAGCCTCTCTGGTGGACAGTGTTCCCTCTAAGCTGAGTTAGCGTGAGCTAGCTCCCACTTTTCTAGCCTCCGGCTCCCACTTTTTTTGCCTTCGCTCAGGAAGGAGGGCTCCAGAGCAAACTAATGTATGCAGCAGCCAAATCGCTCGCTCACGACTTTAGTGCCAGTGTAGCTCACAAAGTATGGAGCTGCGGTGGCTCAAGTGGTGAAGACGCTGAACTGCAGGCTGTGGAAGGTCGGCAGTTCAGCAGTTCGAGACCCGGGTGCCACATGACAGAATGAGCTCCCGTCTCTAGTTCCAGCTCCTGCCAACCTAGCAGTTTGAAAGCAAGAAACTGCAAGTAGATAAATAGGTACCACTTCGGTGGGACGGGAACAGCGTTCCGTGCGCCTTGGTGTTTAGTCATGCCGGCCACATGGCCACGGAAATGTCTTCGGACAGCGCTGGCTCTTCGGCTTTGAAATGGAGATGAGCACCGCAACCCTAGAGTCGGACTCGACTGGCTTTTGAGCAAGGGAACCTTTACCTTTTAGCTCACAAAGTAGAATTTTTGCTCACGAGACTCCACAGCTGAGAAGGGAGCCTTGGCGGGGGAGCGTCTTCTTTCCTCTTCCCGCCGTCTTTGGTGGGGTGCATCCCAAGAAAAGTCCCCCTCTCCGCTTTCATGTCCCCTTCCCAGGCCAGCCTTCCTGCCAGACCCCAGCGACGGCAGCCTGTATGTCCTGGGGGGCAAGAACAAAGAAGGCCTGATGGTGAGTGATCGACTGGAGGGCCCCGTCCCGAGCCCTTGGCCGGAGGCTGCGCTCTGTGGGCCGGCTTCGTCGGTCGGGGAGGCGGCAGAGTTCCAAATACCCGCATGGGAGGAGGCACCTCTTTGCGGGGCCCAAAATTGGAGGCGGCCTGGGGGGAGGGTTTGGCAAGGAAGTGGGGGGGGGGAGTTGTTCCCTGCTCTTGGCCTGCAGCCTTGAAGCAGCCGGGCTTCTCTTCAGACTGGCTGATGGCCCACCGCGGAAGACCTTTTTGAGGCACCCTGGCTCCGCACTTGCCCTCTTCTGGGGCGCCTCAACACCCGCAAGGTTCCCCAAAGGCACGGAGGCGGTGAGCCACTGAGGAGCCTGGCTTTCTCTCGCTGCTGCAGAAACTGCCTTTCACCATTCCGGAGCTGGTGCAGTCCTCTCCCTGCCGGAGTTCCGACGGGATTCTCTACACAGGTATGAGCCAGGGAGGGGCCCGCCGGGAGGTGGGGCAGCCTGCAAAACCAGTTGCCGGAAGGCACGGAGAGTCTGCTGAGCCGGGGCTCTTGCGCCTTCGCTCCAGTTTTGGTGTCTTGGAAAGTCACACGAGGACATGAAGCTGCCCTGTACTGACTGAGTCAGATCTTTGATCCATCACGGTCAGTCTTTGTCTGCTCAAACCGGCAGCAGCTCTCCAGGGTCTCAGGCAGAGAGGTCTTTCCCATCACCTCCTGCCTGGTCCTTTTTAACTGGAGATGCTGCTGGGGACTGAACCTGGGACCTGCCTGCATGCCAACCAGAGGCTCTGCCACTGAGCCACAGCCCCTCTTGACAGCTCTCCAGGGTCTCAGGTGGAGGTCTTTCCCATCACCTCCTGCCTGGTCCCTTTTAACTGGAGATGCTGCCGGGGACTGAACCTGGGACCTTCTGCATGCCAACCAGAGGCTCTTCCACTGAGCCACAGCCCCTCTTGACAGCTCTCCAGGGTCTCAGGCAGAGAGGTCTTTCCCATCACCTCCTGCCTGGTCCTTTTAACTGGAGATGCTGCCGGGGACTGAACCTGGGACCTCCTGCATGCCAACCAGAGACTCTGCCACTGAGCCATGGCCCCTCTTTACAGCTCTCCAGGGTCTCAGATGGAGAAAGGCCTTTTTAACTGGACATGCTGCCGGGGACTGAACCTGGGACCTCCTGCCTGCCAAGCAGAGGCTCTGCCACTGAGCCACAGCCCCTCTTCACAGCTCTCCAGGGTCTCAGGCAGAGGTTTTTCCCATCACCTCCTGCCTGGTCCTTTTCAACTGGAGATGCTGCCGGGGACTGAACCTGGGACCTGCCTGCCTGCCAAGCAGAGGCTCTGCTACTGAGCCACGGCCCCTCTTTACAGCTCTCCAGGGTCTCAGATGGAGAAAGGTCTTTCCCATCACCTCCTGCCTGGTCCTTTTAACTGGAGATGCTGGGGATTGAACCGGGGACCTTCTGCATGCCAAGCAAGAGGCTCTCTCATTGAGCCACGGCCCCTCTGGTCATAGGAAGAGGGCCTCTGTGCCCGTGCCAAGTGCTTTCTGAATGAAAACAAGAAAAAAATGCACGTGCCCAAATTTTGACACCAATAATCAATGCATTTAATAATAGTAAGACATATAAAGTACTCAGAACAAATTTTCCATAAACAGGTAGAAATTCACTGGTAAAGTTGATCACAGGTAGAAATTCACAGGGGGAATTTCCCCACAAACAATTCGTAATAAATTCAAAAAAGTCCTTGAACTGTAAGGATGTAGCAGTGATTTTCTACCTGTTGCTTATGGAGAATTTGTTCTGAGTACTTTATATGGCTTACTATTATTAAATCAATTGATTATTGGTGTTAACATTTGGGCACGTGTGTTTTTTTCCTTGTTTTCATATGCTGCAGTGCCACTGCCTTTCATCTGTATCTGAGGGCTTCCAGAATGGCAGAAGGCCCCCGTGTAGCAGGATTTTGCATGCGTTATTTCTTTTTTTCTCAATAAAAGACTGTGACCCTCTGAAGGTTTCCCACCTGGTTTGCTAGCAAGAGCTCAAAGAACGGAGCTCGCCACTAACTCATTTATCCCTTCAAAATTAAGGGTTGCAAACAGCGGTTATCAGATCGATCCTGGAACTGTCCAGAGCGAAATAGTTTGAAAGATTGATTCTGAGAGAACCAATTAGTCTGGATTCTCTAACTGGATGTGAGACGGTGTTCCCTGGTTACACCCGCCCCTTCCCTGCAGGAGGGTGTGCGTGGGAGTACCCTGGCCACACTGTTCAGGGTCCTTCCACTTTCCCAGGCAAGAAGGAGGATACCTGGTTTGTGGTGGACCCAGCGTCAGGACAGAAGCGGACCACGCTGTCAACCGAGGCCTGGGACGGGCCGCACCCCTCAGCACCCTTGCTCTATATCGGACGCACCGGTAAGACACTGTGCTCCCCCCACCTTGGATTTGCCCAACCCAAAATATGGCAGTGGAAAAGGCCTTGCGGCACTACACTGGGCAGGCGGGGGGGCTTCATCTCCTTGTCTGTCCTGGGATTTGCCGCTGGGATGTCTGCTTGGCTTTAGGTGACCAAATTCTGCACGCCTAAGGCTAAATTCTGTGATAATATTAATAATAATAATATACTTTATTGTCATTGTACATAGTACAATGAAATTAAAGGTGCAATCATTTCAGTGATCTACAGCCATACACATATACACTCACACAACCATTCACAACCATCCCATAACTCCCTTAAGGTTCACATTGCAACCTAAACCACCAATGTCACCCAAATTCCAACTTCATGCAGCATTTAAAGCAATAATAGCTCTCGAATAAAAACTGTTTTTTTCTGAACCCCATCGGGAACTCAGGCATGTGACCGTGGGTGGGTGGGTGGGATTGGAGGGAGGGTGTTCATACCTGCTCCCGCACGCTTATTTTGCAATTGGTGCTAACCCCAAGGAGCCCTTCCAGCGTCTGCATTTCGCCCCCGATGGCGGAGGTTCACACCCGGGGTCTCTGGCGGCTCTTTTGTGTGGGTGTCCTTTCCTTGGCCAATGTGACGCCACCCACCCACCCACCTGTCCGTCTACAGAGTACGTCATCACCATGTACGACACTAAGACCCGTGACCTGCGCTGGAACGGCACCTACCTGGACTACTCCGCTGTGCTCTACGATCGGAAAGATGGATACGGTGAGTCCCTGGGGAGTTTGGGCCGCAAAGGAATTCCCCCTCCAAGCGGGGAGATGTCCTCGCCCTCCTTCCTTGGCGGTTGGAAGCAAAGACCCTGAGTTGGTCAGCAGTCTGTCCTGGACCTCGTGCCGGAGCAGGGTCGGTAGCCGCAAAAGGGCGACTCAGGTACAGAGACACGCCCCACCCCCATGCTGAAGAGGCGGTTTTGGCCTTGTCCTCCTTAAAATTAAAGCCAAGAAGACCACAGTAAACCTTTTAGTATTTGCAAAAAACATCTCTCTCTTGCCAAGCGTATTCAGTGTCAATGGCTACCCTTCTAGGTCAGGGGTGTCAAACATGCGGCATGGGGGCCAAATCAGGCCCCTGGACGGGCTTCCATCAGGCCCGTCTCCTGCTTCCAGTTCTGCTGCTGCTACTGCATCCTAGCTTGCCTTGCCAGACTCTCTCAATCACTCGGCCATTTCATGTTTTAACCTGGGTCCAGTGTTCCCTCTAAGCTGAGTGAGTGTGAGCTAGCTCGCAGTTTTTCAGCCGCCGGCTCACACATTTTTGTCTTGGCTCAGGAAGGATGGGGCTCCAGAGCAAACTAATTTAGGCAGTAGCCAAATCGCTGCCTCACAGCTTTAATGCCCGTAGCTCCCAAAGTTGAATTTTTGCTCACAGGACTCCACAGCTTGGAGGGAGCGTTGCCTGCGTCCCAGGCTCAGACCTCTTGAGCATGAGAATTCTGTGGTGGATGTCAATAAAGCAAAAGTAGGTTTGCAGCTGACAGATACACACAGCTGAACAGTATACTCAAGAATGCAACAGCACAGACAATTTGATGCAGTAAATCAGAGCGAGAGGGGTCAGTTATCGGATACTGTTAAATAAACAAAATATTGCAAGAGTGCTAATGTTTTAAGCCTGGTTTTATTTTAAGTTAAAAAAAACCCTTTGTGTTTGTGTCCTTTATAAAGTTTATCTCCCCGCTACCTGGTACTACATTTTATGACACACACGGCCCAGGGGCCCAACAAGGTCTCATTCATGTCCGATCCGGCCCTCATAACAAATGAGTTCGACACCCCTAGCCTAGATAGCCTACGAGTTCAGCAAGGTTTTAGACCTCTGTTCCCTGCATGGGAAAGCCTTGCAAGACCTTAGCTCGTGGCCTCTGGAGCAGTTCAGGTTTAGGGCAGTGTTCCTGGCCGCTGGGCAGCCGCCAGCCACAGGCGTTGCCCCATCCAGCTCCTCCCGGCCTGTCTTCCCAGGGATGGCTCACTTGGCTTCCAGTGGAGAGGGGCTGCTGGTGACCGTGGCCCAGGCCAGTGGGGAGCTGCTGTGGATGCAGGACTACGGGTCGCCCGTGGTGGGGGTCTACACCTGGCACCAGGACAGCCTGCGGCGCGTGCCCCACCTCAACATCGGCACGGAGAGCCTGCGCTACCTGGCCTTGCGCTCCCGGGACATCCGGCTCCTCAACTGGAACTATCGGTCCACCAAGGAATTTGCCGCCAAGTCGCAGCTGCTGTGGGTATCGGAGTCTGGGTTCGAGGGGAGGCGCATTTTGAGGCACCTCTGTCTCTAGGCATCACTTGGAGGGGAAACGAATGAGGGGGGCGATATTGGGGAACGAGAGGCTGAGAGGGGTCTCTGGGTTAGGGGGACACCCCCTGGATGCCTGTTCTTCTTTGAAGCTTGCTGGGAATCCTGTGGCAGTGATCCAGAGGTTTCTATCAGGGGTCATTTTGTAGAAAAAGAGGTGCAGGAGCTAATTAACATAACTTATTTGTGCATGCCACACCCTCTAACATCAAAATGCCTCCCCGCTTCTTGCAGAGCCTTCCTCGGCTCACCCGCCCCGGCAAGCCCTCATCCCCTACTCCCCACCTACTTACCCCGCCTTCTGACTGGTGGCGGCGCTGGCAGCAAGCAGAGGCAGCACGTGCTGCTTCCCGCTCCTCCTGGCCCAATTGAGGGCTGCTGGGAGCTGAGGGCAGGGCTTGCTGCCGCATGTGCTCCTCCTGGGCTTGTTACTGCCGGAACGCCGTCCCAGCTCGTTCCGGCTGGAAATGACCCTTACTTCTACTGCACATCTGGCAAAAGGCCCCGGGGCTTTCCACCACGAAGCTCTTCGGATGTGCTGACAAGTTTCTCAGTGGTGCTGCAGTGTTCTCTGACCTCCCTTTGCCCTTTCCCAGGCCAACGCTCTACGTGGGCAGAGACGCCACGTGCCTCTATGCCTTGACGTCCCTGGTGCACACAGGAGTGGCGCTAGTGGTGAGAACCTCCCTTCTGTCTGCCTTTGGGTGGCCCTGGGGGGGGAGTTGCAGCTGGGTCGGGCTGGCCCCCCCCCCACTGATCTGTCTCTGACTCCTGCAGCCTCAGGGAGTGACACTGGCCCGGATCAGCGGCCCCACCACCGAGGAGGTCACGCTCCAAAAGTCCGGCGAGTGCGAAATCACGCCCAGCACAGACGTCAGGTACCCGACGGGCAGCGTCACCATCCCCCCCAGCCAGTGGCTGCTCATCGGTGAGTCTCAGCAGGGCCCCCATCCCTCCCTCCCCTTGCGCAGCACGAGGTGTGTGCCCTGTTCGGACACACACCGAGGAGGGCGGCGTATCCCCATTGCCCGTCCCCCCGTCTCTGTGTGCGTGCATCTTGCTCTCTGCAGCCGTTAGCTGAGCTGCTGCCCAACCGATGGTAAACCCCCCCCCCCAAAAAAAAAAAGGAATGAGAAGAGGGTGAAGAAACCAGGTGGGAGACGAGGCCCAGGTGGGAGACGATTGCTCTCTTCGAGTGCCTGAAGGGCTTCCCTGGAAAAGAGGGCGGGGACTTGTTCTCTGTGGTGCCAGAGGACGGAACAGGCAGCAGTTACAGGCGGGGAGATTGTGGCTGGACTTGGGGAGAACCTTCCTGGTGGGTCGACTCTGGGACCAGTTAACCAATTTGGTGCAGGGCAGTGTTCCCTCTAAGCTGAGTTAGTGTGAGCTAGCTCACAGTTTTTTAGCCTCCGGCTCACACATTTTTGTCTTGGCTCAGGAAGGAGGGCTCCGGAGCAAGCTAATTTATGCAGGAGCCCAATCGCTCGCTCACAACTTTCATGCTAGTAGCTCAGAAAGTAGAATTTTTGCTCACAAGGCTCCACAGCTTAGAGGGAACATTGGCAGGGTACATGCCATGCAATGGAGGCAGATGGGTGATTGGTTTGGTGTGGTGGTCGGGAGCGCGGACTCTAATCTGGGAGAACCGGGTTTGATTCCGCACTCCTCCTCCACATGCAGCTGCTGGTGTGACCTTGGGTCAGTCACAAGTTATCTCAGAGCTGTTCTCAGGGACAGTCCTCGAAAGAGCTCTCTCAGCCCCACCTACCTCACAGGGTGTTCGTTGTGGGGAGGGGAGGGGGAAGGAGATTGTAAGCCGCTGTGAGACTCCTTCAGGTATTGAAGGGCGGGGTAGAAATCTTTTTTAATTAGATTTCCATATAAACAGTATAGGGTAGGAAGGGTAAAGGGTATGGGGTAAGACATACAGGGGGGAAAAGATCCTTCAAGTTTGTATTATAGCTGTTACAAGTTTCTACTTCTATTTACAGTTTCCTTTCTTTTATATAGTTACTAAAATTGTCATCATTATTCCATTTGCCAGGAATTTCTCTTATCGCTCCTGAAAAAAGAAAATTAAGCTTTCCACAGTTTAAACGAGAGTTCCTCTATGATTTTTATTACTTATATTCATTATTCTTTATCTTCAAAGCTTTCTAGCCAGTCATAAAACAGTGTCCAGTGACCATTCCCAAGGGCGGCATATAAATCCAATCTCTTCTTCTTTCTGTTTGGTGTCGTGGTTAAGTGCGCGGACTCTCGTCTGGGAGAACTGGGTTTGATTCCCCACTCCTCCTCCACTTGCACCTGCTGGATGGCTTTGGGCAAGCCGTAGTTCTGACAAGAGCTGTTCTCTCAAGGGCAGTTTCCGTCAGAGCTCTCTCAGCCCCACCTACCTCACAGGGTGTCTGTTGTGGGGAGGGGAAGGGAGAGGAGTTTGTAAGCCGCTCTGAGACTCCTTTGGGTAGTGAAGGGCCATGGGGTATAGATCCAATCTCTTCTTCTTCTGATCTGGGAGAACCGGGTTTGATTCCCCACTCCTCCTCCACTTGCACCTGCTGGATGACCTTGGGTAAGCCATAGTTCTGCCAGAGCTGTTCTTGAAAAAGAGCAGTTTCTGTCAAGAGCTCTCTCAGCCCCACCGACCTCACCGGGTGTCTGTCTGTTGTGGGGAGGGGGAGGGAAAGGAGACTGTGAGCCACTCTGAGACTCCCTTGGGTAGTGAAGGGCCATGGGGTATAAATCCAATCTCCTCCTCCTCTTCTTCTTCCTCCCCACAGGCCACCACGAGCTGCCCCCAGTGGTCCACACGACCATGCTGAGGGCTTTTCCTGAGACCCTGCGGAAGCCCCCTGAGGCCGCGCTGAGCCCCACATCCCCCTCCAAGACACTCTTCGATGAAGTAAATGGCAGGACAGACCTGAGATAACACGGCGGGGGGC
>NW_015161975.1:202592-210357 GCF_001447785.1 Gekko japonicus | reverse complement strand
AAGTCTTCTGCATTTTTCCTCCCCCCCCCGCCAACCCCTGCTCCTCTCCTCCAGTTTCTGATGGAGGGTGGCCTGGAGGACGGAGCGGATGGAAGCCAAGACCCTGGGGAGCTGTTGCTGGAGCCGACGGAGGCTGACCCGCCGTTTGGTCTGTGGGAGCTGGTGGGGCCTGGAGTCACCACGGTGCTTCTGGGCGGCGGGATCCTCTTCCTCATGCTCTGGGTGAGTGGGCTTGGCCCCCAACCCCCCGCCACGGATCTTCAGCCCCAGAGGCCAGCTCTCCTTGCGGGGGGGGGGGGGGGGGAGGATGGGGGATGATGACATGGCCCAGAAACTCGCTTTGCTTTAAGAGCCGAGCCTCAGGTCCTTGGGATGCCACCACCACCACCCCGCACACACACAGACACTGAGGTCCTGTGCTTGCCCCCCTCCCCCAGCAAATGCAGCGGCAGAACCGAGACCAGCAGCGGCACCTGGAGCAGCAACTGGCCGAGCTCTTGCAGCACCGGGGGGCCCTGGGGGTGTCGCCTCCCAGCCACAGCCCAGCGGGGGGCCCTGGCGCTTCAGCAGAGGCGGCCCAGGGAGGTTCTTTGCAGCCGGAGCAGAGGGGAACAGCCCCCGCTTCCGCCCAGGGGGAGTCCAGCCACAGCACTGCCCCAGGTGGGTACAGGGCGATGGGCAGGGTGGGGACGAGAGGCCCTTTAGCCTAGTAACACCGGAGGTGGGGGGGAGATGCCAGCTCAGCTGGAGCCAGCTAGGTGTCATGGTCGGAAGCGCGGACTCTAATCTGGGAGAACCGGGTTTGATTCCCCAGTCCTCCTCCACTGGCAGCTGCGGGTGTGACCTTGGGTCAGTCACAAGTTCTTCCAGAGCTGTTCTCTCAAGGGCATTTCTTGAGAGAGTTCTCTCAGCCCCCACCTGCCTCACAAGCAGTGTTCCCTCTAAGCTGAGTTTAGTGTGAGCTAGCTCACAGGTTTTTAGCCTCCGGCTCACACATTTCGGTCTTCGCTCAGGGAGGACGGGGCTCCAGAGCAAACTAATTTATGCAGCAGCCAAATGGCTCGCACACAACTTTAATGCCAGAAGCTCACAAAATAGAATTTTGGCTCACAAGACCACAGTTAAGAGGGAGCCTTGCTCACAAGGTGTCTGTTGTGGGGAGCGGAAGGGAAAGGAGACTGTAAGCCACTCTGACTCCTTTGGGTAGTGAAGAAGAGGAAGAAAAGGGGGAAGAGGAGGAGGGGATTGGATTTATACCCCACCCTTCACTCGGAGTCTCAGAGCGGCTCACACTAATGGATTTGATGAATGTGACTATGAGATATGACTAGAGTGTTTGCCAAATGGATTAATATTATATAGGCATTTCAACGCTACCCACTTTGATAAAGATATACACGAGACGTAATATGCATGGTTCGTTGGTGTCGATGGCGTTTGAATTGCTTCCAGTAAACTGAATACTGGGGAAAAAATTTACAAGTCCATGAAGAACCTTTTTTTTTTGGCATTGTACATCACGGTTGTTTGCTTCCTTTCAACGTGTCAGAACTGTGGCTAGCCCAAGGTCATGCAGCAGCTGCAAGTGGAGGCGGAGTGGGGAATCAAACCCGGTTCTCCCAGATTAGAGTCCGCACACTCAACCCACTACACCAAAGTGGCACAGGGTATAAATCCACTCTGTTCTTCTTCCTCCTCCTTCTTCTGCTCTCTCTCCCTACAGCAGCGGCTGACCCCGAAACCTTCGTTGTGGGGAAGATCTCCTTCAACCCCAGGGATGTGGTGGGCCGTGGGGCTGGGGGCACGTGCGTCTTCAGGTAAGAGGCGCCCCCCAACCCACAGCTCTGAGTCTTGCGCCGGAAGGTCTGGATGGGGAGGGGGCCTTTGGGTCAAGTCCACGCTCCTGCTGCCAAGGTGAGCCCGAAGACTCTGCAGAGCCCTGGATTTTGAGCAGTGGAGGGGAAGGGCAGGGAAAGGGGGCCGAGCAGTCACATTTCTGGCAGAGATGAGCCTTTAGTTGGGGGATGGAGGCAGTGCCTTCTTCAGGGAAACTCTTTTAGGCCAACAGTTGGGCTGTCCACACCCATGGGGGGGGGTTGCAGGAATTCTTGGCTGAGCCCTGGGCTGGGGATGGCTACCTGTGCCCCTGACCCACCTGGACGGGCCCTTTCTTTTACCAGGGGCCACTTTGACGGGCGTCGGGTGGCGGTGAAGCGTCTGCTGCCGGAGAACACCCACCTGGTGGACCGTGAGGTCCAGCTGCTGCGTGAGTCGGATGAGCATCCCAACGTGGTGCGCTACTTTTGCACGGAGAAGGACCGGCAGTTCCACTACATCGCCCTGGAGCTGTGTGCCGCGACACTGCAGGAGGTGAACGAAGCCGCCTGTCCGGAGGAGACTGACGGGAGCAATTAATTAATGACGCGCGTTTAATTTAAAATGTATATATATATATATATTAGCTGCTATTGGGTGTAGTAAATAAGAAGCTGGAGACCAACTGGTGATGAAGGTGCATAGAAAGTTTATATAGATATAATGGTAAATATATACACAGAGACATACAGGCTATCATACAACATACCGTGCCCTAGTTTGAGAGACTAAGTCCCCACCCAGCTTATCAAGCTGATAGCTAATATACTAAACCCAGCCAATCACTAACAAGGTTAATTAATTACCTACTCTAACAATGCCTGAAAGAGAACACCTGCTAGTATAACACCTGGCTGTAATTACTTAATCACTAGCATGACAGCTAGGACTGTCAAACAGATCAAACTGATCTAGTAACTGCTTGCTACCTCTATCACCTAGACATATATCTCAATACCCTCCTCAAAAGGGATTTGATTTGGGAGCTTTTCCTGAAAAAGAGCCAGTTTGGTGTAGTGGTTAAAGGAGTGTATTCTAATTTGGGAGGAAGTTTTTTGTTGGGTTTTTTTTTTAATTCTCTAGTCCGCCACATGCAGCTGCTGGGGCGACCTTGGATCAGTTACAAGTTCTCTCGGAGCTGTTCTCTCAAGGGCAGTCCTCAAAAGGAAAGGAGATTGTCAGCCGCTCTGAGGCTCTTTCGGGTAGTGAAGGGCCATGGGGTATAAATCCAATCTCTTCTCATTCTTCTAAACGAGAGAGAGAGAGCGTGGACGTTGGTATTTCCAGCCTCTGGCAGTGCCTAAAAGATGACGTCTCAAATAATTAATGTGTCTTTCTGCTCCCCCTCCCAGTACGTGGAGCGCCCCACCCTCGGCGACCAGGTCCTGGGCTCTGTCTCCGTGCTGCAGCAAACCATGTCCGGCTTGGCTCATTTGCACTCCCTGGGCATAGGTAAAAGGGGTGGGGGCGTCCTGGGACCCCACCTGAGAGAAGGCCAGCAGGGGCTTCCCCTGCAGACCGTTCACACTCAGTGGACTGTGTTTGGGGCGGGGGGTTGTGCCTTTCAGTCCACCGGGACTTGAAGCCCTGCAACATCCTCATCTCGGCCCCCGACGTCCATGGCCGGATCCGCGCCGTCATCTCGGACTTCGGCCTGTGCAAGAAGCTGCAAGCCGGCCGCTGCAGCTTCAGCCTGCGCTCTGGCATCCCGGGCACCGAGGGGTGGATTGCGCCCGAGGTGCTCCGAGAGGCCCCCCAAGAGAACCCGGTAAGTGGGGGGGGGAGGCGCCCCCTTGTGGGCCATCGTGGGGTTCTGGAGAGGGAATAGGCTGAGTCCAGTCTTCCCTCTAAGCTGAGTCAGTGTGAGCTAGCTCACCGTTTTTTAGCCTCCGGATCACGGGTTTTTGTCTCCGCTCAGGAAGGATGGGGCTCCGGAGCAAACTAATTTCTGCAGCAGCCAAATGGCTCGCTCACAACGTTAATGCCAGGAGCTCACACAGTAGAAATTTTGCTCACAAGACTCCACAGCTGAGAGGGAGCACTGGTTGCAAGCAATGTTCGCTCTGAGCTGAGTTAGTATGAGCTAGCTCACAGTTTTTTAGCCTCCAGCTCACAGATTTCTGTCTTAGCTCAGGAAGGGATGGCTCCAGAGCAAACTAATTTATGCAGTAGCCAAATGGCACGCTCACAACTTTAATGCCCATGTAGCTCACAAAGTAGAAATGTTGCCCACAAGACTCCACAGCTGAGAGGGAGCACTGGTTGCAAGCAATGTTCCCTCTAAGCTGAGTTAGTGTGAGCTAGCTCACAGTTTTTTAGCCTCCAGCTCACAGATTTCTGTCTTAGCTCAGGAAGGGATGGCTCTGGAGCAAACTAATCTCTGCAGCAGCCAAATGGCTCATAGCTCACAACTTTAATGCCCAAGAATTCACAGAGTAGGAATTTTTGCTCACAAGACTCCACAGCTGAGAGGGAGCGTTGGCTCTGAGTCCCGGCCTGGCTCGACTCCCCCCACGAGGTCCTCTTCCTTGCCTCTCGCAGACCTCTGCGGTGGACATCTTCTCAGCCGGCTGCGTCTCCTACTACGTCGTGTCTGGCGGGCAGCATCCCTTTGGAGACCGCTTGCATCGCCAGGCCAACATCCTAGCCGGGGCCTACCAGCTGGAGCACCTTCAGCCAGAGACTCACGGTGAGGAAGGGGGGGGGGGAAGGACGCGGCTGCAGGCAGGGATGGGCGGCCGCCTCTGCCTTGCGCTCCTGTTTCTGCCGGGAAGTTGGTGGGAAACTGCGCTCCCAGCTTCAGGGGCCTGAGCGGAACCTCGAACTGTCCGTCCAGCAGGGCCCCTGCAGGTGAATGCAAGAGAGGCTGAGCCATGAGCAGGGCTGCCAGGTGGCAGCTGGAGGTCTCACAGAATATCAGTGTTGGGAGGTGTCCCTAGAGGACATCTAGTCCAACCCCCTGCCCAATGCAGGACCGGCCTAAAGCGTCTCTGACAAATATTCGTCCAGCCTTTTCTCAAGAGCTGCCAGTGAAGGGGGGCTCACCACCTCCCCCTAGGCAGCTGATTCCGCCTCTGAACCACTCTGACCGTGGGAAAGTGTTTCCTGATATCCAGCCAATACCCTTTCTGCATGTCATTTAAACCCGTTGCTTCGGGTCCTCTCCTCTGCTGCCAAACGGAACGGCTCCTGGCCCTCCTCCAGATAGGGACTCTGGGGCAAGGGATGCTCTGCCTTCTTGGTGCTTGGGGGGGGGGCAACAGTGGGAGGGCTTCTAGTGTCCTGGCCCCACTGCTGGACCTCCTGATGGCACCTGGTATTTCTGGCCACTGTGTGACCCAGAGTGTTGGGCTGGATGGGCCATTGGCCTGATGCAACATGGGCTTCTCGTATGTTCTTATGTCTGGGGCAAGTGATGCTCTGTCTTCTTGGTGCTTCAGGGGGGGGGGCAACAGTGGGAGGGCTTCTAGTGTCCTGGCCCCACTGCTGGACCTCTTGATGGCACTGGTATTTCTGGCCCCTGTGTGACCCAGAGTGTTGGACTGGATGGTCCTTTGGCCTGATCCAACATTGGCTTCTCTTATCTTCTTAAATGACAGCCCCATTCAAGTATTTAAAGAGAGCAGTCGTGCCCCCCCCCAGTCTCCTCCAAACTAAACATCCCCAGGGCCCTCAGCCTTTCCTCGTAGGGCTCAGTCTCCAGACCACCCCCCCCATCATCCTCGTCGCTCCCCTGGAGAAAATGGTCGGTTTGGAAGGTGGGGACTCTATGGGATCACACCTCCCCCCCCCAAACCCAGAGCCGGTGACCCGGGCTGCATGCCAGGAGTGTGGGACACGGCCGTGGCTCTCTCAGCTGCTCCCCCCCCCCCCTCCCCGCTCTGCAGTGCGAGGACCATCCTGGTGGCCTGCCCTACAAGGCATAGTGTCAGAATGGTGAAATGCTCCAGGGGGCTGAGAGAGAGCAGGTGTGCCCCTGCAGCCTGTGGGTTGGCATCTGCTCTCTCCTCCCCCCCCCCCAGACAACGTGGTCGCCCGGCAGTTGATACAAGCCATGATCAACGGCGACCCCCGCAGGCGGCCCTCGGCGGACCAGGTCCTGTGCCACCCCTTCTTCTGGAGCCCGGAGAAGCAGCTGCAGTTCCTCCAGGTGAGCCTCCGGCATGTGGAGGGCCCCCAACCCCCCCCACACACCTGCAAGCCAGACCAGAACTCAGGTGCAAGTCCCTCTCTTCCCCGTCCAGGACGTCAGCGACCGCTTGGAGAAGGAGCCGGTGGACGGGCCCCTCCTCAGTGCCCTGGAGGCTGGAGGACAGGGGGTGGTGAGGGGCAACTGGCGGGCCCACATCTCCATCCCACTGCAGACAGGTAAGGCGAAGCCGGGGTGCGGGGACGCCAGGGCAGCATCTCTAGCGCAACACAGCTGCAGGGCTTTGGAGGGAAAGGAAACCTGGCGGGTAGCCGCATCAACCCTGGTGCGGCAAGGACACAAAAGGTGTCTTGCGGCTCCTTGCAGATGGAGTGGATTTCATGCTGGGTTCCCGTCTTTTCGTGAGCCACCCACCCACAAGATGCCTTCTCTTACCAAAGGACACGCCCACGCTCCCCTCCCTTCTACCCCTTCCTTTTCTCCCCAGATCTCAGGAAGTTCCGGGCGTACAAAGGCAGCTCTGTGCGGGACCTCCTGAGGGCCATGAGGAATAAGGTAGGGCCCCACCCCACCCATGCTGTGCCGTGAGAACCTCCCCTGTCCCTTTGGGCTGCCTTTAAGAGCAAAAGTCCAGGGCGGGCGGCTGCAGGGAAGCTGGAATTGGGAGTGCATTTACCGGTGCAGGGTTCCAGTTTGGTGTCTTGGTGAAGTGCGTGGACTCTAATCTGGGAGAACCGGGTTTGACTTCCCCACTCCTCCACTCGCACCTGCTGGATGACCTTGGGCAAGCCATGTTTCTGATAAGAGCTGTCCTTGAAAAAGAGCCGTTTCTGTCAGCTCTCTCAGCCCCACCTACCACACAGGGTGTCTGTTGTGGGGAGGGGAAGGGAAAGGAGATTGTGAGCCGCTCTGAGACACCTTTGGGTAGTGAAGGGCCATGGGGCATAAATCCAATCTCCTCTTCTTCATCTTCTCTGCTACTGAGAGGACTCTAACCTGGGAGAACCGGGTTTGATTCCCCACTCCTCCACTTGCACCTGGCCGGATGACTTTGAGCAAGGGGTAGTTCTGACAAGAGCTGTCCTTGGAAAAAAAAGAGCAGTTTCTGTCCAGAGCTCTCTCAGCCCCACCTACCTCACAGGGTGTCTGTTGTAGGGAGGGGAAGGAGTTTGTAAGCCGCTCTGAGGCTCCCTTGGGTAGTGGGGTATAAATCCAATTTCCTCCTCCACCTCTTCTTCAAATGTACATGTGCTGCTGGCGGCGGCATTGTCCCCTTTGTCGAGCTGACACTCATTCTCCAGCTGCCGCTCCCACGGTCCCTGCCCGCCCTTCTGTTCTCTCAGCCCTGGATGGATGATTCAGGCAAAACGCCCGTGTGCCCTGGAGGCCCCCTGGCAAAGAGCCCGTGTGCCTCCCCACCAAGGCTCCCTCTAAGCCGTGGAGTCTTGTGAGCAAGAATTCTACTTTGTGAGCCAATGGCATGAAAGTGGTGAGCGAGCGATTGGGCCGCTGCATGAATTAATTTGCTCTGGAGCCGACCTTCCTGAGCTAAGGGGAAAATGTGGGAGCCGGAGGCTAAAGGACGGTGAGCTGGCTCACACTTACTCAGCTTGCAGGGAACACCCAAAAGGGTTCTCCCCAAGCAGAGCTGGGCAGCTGCGGCCACTCTGGGCAGCTGCGGCCACTCCGGGCACCATTTAAGCCCCCCCCCCTTTCCGGCTTCCTCCCCTCCCCCCACCT
>NW_015161975.1:187871-202578 GCF_001447785.1 Gekko japonicus | reverse complement strand
TCCCTCGCCAGAAGCATCATTACCGTGAACTGCCCCAAGACGTCCAGGAGACCCTCGGCGGGGTCCCGCACGAGTTTGTCCAATATTTCACCTCTCGCTTCCCCCACCTCCTCCTGCACACCCACCGCGCCATGCGCTCCTGTGCCGGCGAGAGCCTCTTCCGGCGGTATTACTGCTAGGAGCCGCTGAGGGCAGGGCCAGGCCTCCTTCCCCGAGGAGGGGCGCTGTGTGGCCCAGCTGGAGGAGGAGAGCAGAGCTGGCTGCCGACTCCACCCCGCTGCCGCTCCCTGCCAGAGTCCCAGACATCCGCCGCGCCGGCCGAGGGCACCGGGACGTGTGGAGGACCCGCCTTCACCAGCAAGAGCCTTTCGCAGCACTTCCGGCCTGTCCTCCGAGGGAGGAAGGCCCAGCCTCTCGGATCTGCCCAGTGACGGCAGGCCTGGGGCCCCCACCGCCGAACAGAGCTGGGGGCTCCTAGCACAGACACTCTTTTAAAAAACTGTTTTGTATATTAAAAAAAAACAAACCCCAAACCAGGCTTTCACCGTTAGCTGTCGTCGAGGGAGACCACTTTTTCCCACCCCAGCCTTGGCAGTGGGGCAGCTGGGGAAGGCTTCCGGCCCTCGACGCCTGCCGTCTCTGGCTCACAAACAACCCAGCTCTCCCCCCTCAGGGTCCCCGGAGAGAAAGAAGGGGGAGTGGGAGGACCCTTGGATCGAGACCACGTGATGGCCAACCATCAGGCCTCCTCCCTTGCCATGTCACCGTGAAGCACCTCCCACCAAGGCTTCTTTGGGGGCAGGCCAGGGGAGCTCCGGGTTCCGATCCTCCCTCAGCCCGTGGTGCTGCTTCACAGAGGGGATCGTGTGTCCCCCCCCCACCCCCCCAAGGTCTTTGGAAGGAGGGTGGGGTAGCAGAAGCGTTCTTGTGGGACTGGGGCCGGCCGGCCAGCCCGCCATTCTTGGGGAACACACCTGCCTGAAGGAGGAGGTGCGTTTCCTTCTTGGTGCCCGCTCCGCCGTAGCCTACCTGTCAAGGCAGCTCGCTCAAGATGGGCGGCCGTCTTAGTCTGTCTGCAGCGGCAGAAAAGAGCCAGAGTCCAGGAGCACCTTCAAGGCGAACAAAATTTGTGGCTCTGGAAGAGCCTTCACAAGTCACTGCCACAAATTCTGTTCGTCTTTTGGGTGCTCCGGGACTCTGGCTCTGTCCAAGGCAGAGAGCACACCTGTGATTGGCCCCTGGCCCTCACTCTCGTTTCCTAAAGAGCCAGTTTGGTGTTGTGCTTAAGAGCAGTGTGTTCTAATCTGGGAGAAACGGGTTTGATCCCCCACGCTTCCGCATGCAGCTGGTGCGACCTTGGGTCAGTCACAAGTCCCCTCAGAGCTGTTCTCTCAAGGGCAGTTCTCGGGAGGGCTCCCTCAGCCCCACCTACCTCACGGGGTGTCTGTTGTGGGGAAGGGAGAGGAGATTGTAAACTGCTCTGAGGCTCCTTCAGGTAGTGAAGAAGAAGAGGAGATTGGATTTATATCCCACCCTTCACTACCCAAAGGAGTCTCAGAGCGGCTTACAAACTCCTTCCCCTTCCCCTCCCCACAACACACAGACACCCTGGGAGGTAGGTGGGGCTGAGAGAGCTCTTGACAGAAACGGCTCTTGAGAGAACTGTGACTGACCCAGGGTCACCCAGCTGGCTGCGTGTGGAGGAGGAGTGGGGAATGAAACCCGGCTCTCCCAGATTAGACTCCGCGCACTTAACCCGCTACACCAAACTGAAGGGCAGGGTATAAATCCAATGGCTTCCTCCGGGACGACACATCTCGAGGCCCCGGAGCCTGGCTGGGGAGTGCCCCTTACATCCCCCCCACCCCCGGTAAAGATGTCTTCGGTTCTCAAGCCGGTGTTCCGACCCAGACGCCTTCACGCCGGCTGCTGCAGATGCGTTCTTCTCCCAAGGAAGGCTTTCTCAGTGTAGAAAAGGACCTTTATTTTATTCATTTTTAGTATTTAAAAGGGTAGGCCGTGGGCCACCTGAAGTTCACAGAACAAACACCCCCCTCGTGCGGAAGGGCTGCAGCGCTGGATGCCAGGCAACGGGAGGGCGACTTCTCCACCAAAATTGGGGGGTGGGGGGGGGGAGGTGGCCCTGTTGCGTGTGCTTTGCCAGGAAGCTGGAAGAACAGACCGCTCCGGCTGGAAGCTGGCCTGGAGACGGAGAGGCAGGCACTGTGGCTCCGGGGCGACGTCACTGCCCGTGGAGCGCTGTCGGGAGTGGGAGACGGTCCTCTGCCCCGGCCGGGGCTCTAGGCCGAAGGCTTGGGGACAGCGGGGACGGCCTTGGAGGCCAGCAGCTTCTCCACCATGGTGCGGGCGAAGCGGAGGCGGTTGGCCAGTTCCCTGCTGCAGCCGAACTCCTCGATCAGGCTCAGCTTGTAGGTCCGGAACTCACGCTTCTCGTTGATGTAGCTGACGGCCGCCATCAGGGGGCAGAGGATGACCTTGGTGTGGTCCTGGAGGAGGGGAGGGGGAGGAAAGAGGGTTAAAGGGGGGAGAAGAACAGGAGAGGCCGGACTGCAATCAAACTTGACTCAAACAGGACACGGTATTTTGTTTCAAGGCACTGAAGGGCTGGACAACACATCCAATTACCATGTCAGATTACACGGGGAAGGCATTGAAATTCATAAGCACAAAACACAATTTCAACAGGAAAGAAGAGAGTTTAAAAATAAACAGGGCATGGTGTTTCCTGTCCTGAAAAACACAAAAGGCTCCACATCTGACAACAGCACTACAGGTAAGATTAGAATTTCAACAGCCAATCCATATGCAAAAGAACCTCCGCAGGAAAGCTCCTCTATTAGCATGTTTCACAGCCTGGGGGAACTCCTACAAGATAATGACTCAGCCCTACCCCACCTTCCTGAGTAGATATAAGTTACCTGCCTACCATTTTCCTTCTCACCTTGACACAGAGAGTACTCCGTCTTTCTGTGTTATTCCTCTGAGGATGCCAGTCACAGCTGCTGGCGAAACGTCAGGTCCTACAATACCAAGACCACGGCCAGACAACCCGGAAAGTCTACAACAACTAATGAACTTACATTGTCAATTAAAAGAGCAAGAGCCGAAGAGCACCTCAAAGGCTAACAAAATATGTGGCAGAGTAGGAGCTTCCGTAAGCAGTGACTCAGTGAAAGCTCATCCTTGGCCACCTGGTTTGTGAGTTTTTCAGGTGTTCCTGGACTCCTGGCTCTTGTCTACTGCCAGAGAGAGACAGACAGGGCTCCCGATCTTGACCTATGTCAATTCAAGACAGCTTGATTAGGTTTCCAGGACTGGGACACCGACACAAAATGAACCCGCCCACAGCCCGTGCTTACCTAAAAGATTCCCTAATGGGTAGGGTGGCCAGGGCCCCCCTGTCCACTGGTTGGAGGTGGCTGGGAGGGGGGCAGAGTTGCCAGCTCCAGGCCTGGAAACTCCTGGAGACTTGTGGGTGGAGCCTGGGGAGGGCAGGGACCTCCCACGTGGGGCGCAATGCCACGGAGTCCACCCTCCAAAGCATCCGTTTCCTCCATGTGAGCTGATCTCTGCAGTCTGAAGATGAGCTGGAATTCCAGGGGGATCCCCAGGCCCCACCTGGAGGCTGCTGGCATTCCTCTAAGCTGGAAAAGGTCTCCAGTCCAATTGCAGGCAGCCCTAGGCAGTGTTCCCTCTAAGCTGGAGTCTGTGTGAGCTAGCTCACAGTTTTTTAGCCTCCCGCTCACAGATTTTTGTCTTAGCTCAGGAAGGATGGGGCTTCGGGGCATACTAACTGATGCAGTAGACAAATCACCTGCTCACAACTTGAAGGCCAGGAGCTCACAAAGTAGAATTTTTGCTCACAGGACTCTATAGCTTAGAGGAAGCACTGGCCCTAGGAGAACGGGGCTCCGTTCTTTCCTCTTCCAGGAAACCCGGCTTCTAAACTTGGCTTGGCCTGTGAGTTCCAGCCCTGGAGCAGAGCTTATTTTATTCACTTTGTTGATTTCTCCCCCGTGGGGCTGACATTGCCCTCCTTGACTCTACTGTATCCTCACAACAACCCTGCGAGGCCAGCGGAAGTGAGAGCATGTGACCAGCCCACGGTCACCCAGCGAGCTCCCATGGTGGGACAGGGATCTGAAGCCGGCTCTTCCCTGACCCTAGCCCACCGCTTTAACCACTGCGCCACACGACCGCCTTGGGGGCTCCAGCCACTCACCTCGAAGAAGTTGATCTGCACGGTGCCATTGCTCAGGTGCAGGATGATGGCGCTGCGCGTGCGGAACCAGGTGCGCAGGTAGGGCAGGCGGGCCAGCTCGTCCCCCTCCCGCGGGGTGATGTTGGCGCCGGCTTTCAGCAGGTGCTCGCTCATGTAGTTGCGGAAGTACTCCAGCAGCGTGACCTGCCGAGGCAAACGGGTGCCCGCGTGAGCCAGGGGTGCAGCCAGCAAGAGACAGGAACTGGCAGGCGGGCCAGAGAGACCTGGCTAGATTTCCGGGGGAGGGGGCACCTCCGCAGAGGATGGGCACCCAACCTGGGCAGCTGCACAGAGCCGAGGCCCAGCCTCTTCCGGGGTGGATCCACCTCCTCCTTCCTGTTCCTTTGTTTACCCCAAACCAGCCGTCGCCTCAGGACACCCTGGCGAGCCACTGGTCTCGGGGGGGGGCGCTCTTCCTTTCGCTCGTGGTCCTGCCCAGGGCTCCCTCTCAGCCAAGGGTATCAAACATAGTTTCCATAGTTTATTATTATTACAGCCCATGGCCAACATAGATCGAAACAAACTAGCTTTGAGGGTTAGAATCCGCCAAAAGTATGTTCCTCGATTCAGAGTCCGGGAGACCCATAAATTTCGCCAGTACAGGTTGAATAAATTTGGCTCGTCTTTCTTTGTAGAGACCACACCCAGGCAAAGTACGTTTTATTGTTTCTACTTTGCCCGTGCCACATGGACAAACACGCTCAGCCATAGGCACCTTTTTGTAACGGCCCTCTATAACTGCAGAAGGGAAGGGGTGCCAAATATAAGGCCCGGGGGCCGGAACTGGCCCATCCTGGGCTCTTATGCGGCCCACGAGCAACTTGTGCAAGGGAGGGAACAGGAAACTGCTTGGGGGGGGGGGGGGGGGGGGAGCCACTCCGATCGCGGCTTCAGCATGGCAGAAGAACCTCGCCTGCGGAAGCCAAGCAGCGTGGGAGCTGTCTGCCCGGTGCTGCATTGCTGGCTCTTCAGTCCGCCCATGTGGGTTTTCATTTGCACCCCCCTTCTCAGCCCATCGGGCCTTACAGTGAGGATATGGAGCTTACCAGCTGCTGCCCTTTATACAGTTTATATCTCTGGTACCCGGCATTACGTTTCAGGGCACGACAAAGTTACATTTATGTCAGATCTGGCCCTTGAAACAAATGAGTTCGACACCTCTGCTCTAAGCCGTGCATGTGAGCGGCCGCTCATTGACATGGGAAGCCCCGCCCAGCAGCCATCTGGAGCCGGCACAGGGTCTTGCATTGCCTGTTGCCCGTATTAAGATTACAGAAACAACAGAGAGATCGCGGGAAGGATGCAAGCCATGACGAAAACAACCGTGATATGTAGTATTATGAAAATATCTTCAGACTGCTGTTTTGCAGTGAGCAGTGTTTCTTCAACAAGTAATAAAGATGTACGCATACACACACACGTGCGTACATCTTTATTACTTGTTGAAGAAATACTACGTCAACGGTTGCCTTCATCGTTGTTTGCATTTTAAGATTACAGCAGTTCTGCTCTGCTCAGGTTGTGAAATGCTCCACTCAGGAGGAGGAAAATATCAGAGGAAAACATTGGTCCTTCCGAGCCCGCCCGCTCCCCTCCCACATGGCACTCCCCAGCCCACGCTGACCTTCTTGCTGAAGCCGTCTGGGTACGAGCGCACGTTGAAGTAGGACTCAGAGCCATTCTGCTCAATGTACTGCAGGCTGTCCCCGTCGTTGTACATGATGAGGCGGGTGGAGTCGTTGAAGAGGACGCCCACGCTGTTGTCGCACAGCTGGTAGCCTGCGGGGGGGGGGGGGGGAGTGGAGGCATGAGCGGTGGCCCAGGAAGAGACCAGACCATCCGGAAGACCTCCCTCTTCCTGAGTCCAGCGGCTGACCCGAGAGAGGGAGCCTTCTGAGGGCACAGCCTCAGGGGAGAGACCTGGATCTCACCAGGCCAAGAGGAAACGTGGAGGGAAGAGCTGGGATCTCCACAACCCACAGCGCCACGGGCCCCCAGTGTTGGGTGCAACTCCAGAGGAGCAGCCCTGAAATCTGCAACTTCAAACACCGGCCTACCCAAAGGATTCCGGGCTTTTCGAGCAGGAGAAACAGAGAAGCTAAGCTGCTCAAGTCATACATAAGCCAAGAGAATTGTCCAACCCCCCACCCCGAACTCCAGGGCATCCAATGAAACTGATGGGGAGCAGGTTCAGGACAGACAAAAGGAAATAGTTCTCTACACAGAGAGTGACTAAAAGGTGGAATTCACTGCCAGAGGATGTGGTGATGGCCACAGGAATAGACAGCTTTAAAAGGGGATTAGGTAGACTTATTCTGCATGAATCTATCAAGGGCTACTAGCCACAGTGACTAAGGGGAACCTGCGCATTCAGAGGCAGTCAACCTTAGAATCCCAGAGCGAGGAGGCAACATCAGGGGAAGGCCTCGGCCTCTCTGCCCTGCTGTGGGCCCTCCAGAGGAACTGGCTGGCCCCTGTGTGAGACGGGATGCTGGACTAGAGGGACCCTCCGTGGTCTGACCCAGCAGGGCTCTTCTGGTGTCCTTATCAGGGGAAGGCCTCGGCCTCTCTGCCCTGTTGCTGGCCCTCCGGAGGGACTGGCTGGCCCCTGTGTGAGACGGGAGGCTGGACTAGAGGGACCCTCCCTGGTCTGACCCAGCAGGGCTCTTCTGGTGTTCTTATCAGGGGAAGGCCTCGGCCTCCCTCCCCTGTTGTGGGCCCTCCAGAGGAACTGGCTGGCCCCTGTGTGAGGGAGGAGACTGGACTAGAGGTACCCTCCCTGGTCTGACCCAGCAGGGCTCTTCTGGTGTCCTTATCAGGGGAAGGCCTCGGCCTCTCTGCCCTGTTGTTGGCCCTCTGGAGGAACTGGCTGGCCCCTGTGTGAGACGGGAGGCTGGACTAGAGGTACCCTCCCTGGTCTGACCCAGCAGGGCTCTTCTGGTGTCCTTATCAGGGGAAGGCCTCAGCCTCTCTGCCCTGTTGCTGGCCCTCTGGAGGAACTGGCTGGCCCCTGTGTGAGACGGGAGGCTGGACTGGAGGGACCCTCCCTGGTCTGACCCAGCAGGGCTCTTCTGGTGTCCTTATCAGGGGAAGGCCTCGGCCTCTCTGCCCTGTTGTTGGCCCTCTGGAGGAACTGGCTGGCCCCTGTGTGAGACGGGAGGCTGGACTACACGGGCCCTCACTGGTCTGATCCAGCACGGGTCTTCTGGTTGCCCGGCTTGACACCCACCTAGGCCGTACTTGTCCGAATAATCCACCCACTTGCTAACCCAGAAGATGGGGATGCAGGCAGGGTCCTCGGCCTCCTCTGCAAGAAAGAAAGAGAGCGAAAGGAACAGCGTTAAGGAGTGAAATGCAGCCGGCGGGGATTCGCCCCGCCCCCCCCACACACAGGCACGCCCCCCTCACCTTGTCTAACAGGCACTCTCTCAGAAGGCCGGCAGGAGTTCACCACGGTCAGCTGTTGCAGGAGGTCCATCAGGAGACTGTCCACAGAGTCACCCGGCTCCCGCAGGGCCGCCTCCTCGTCCTTCTCGGGCAACTTGTCCGGCACGGGGCTGTCTGGGCCTGAGAAGGGAGGAAGCAGCCGGGATGAGGAACTGCGGGGCCGCCAGGGGGAGGGAAGGAGACGGCAAGGAGACCCCTCCCCCACAGACACCCCCCCCCGCTCTGTCTCTCCCTGGCCACTGGCTGGCCCCCAAACCTCTCAGAGCTGCCTTTCATTCTAGCGATGTCCAGCCTGAAATCCAAAGTTGGCCCACTTTATCAATGGGGAAATTTGCAAAGGGAACATGGGAAAAGTGCAGAAAAGGGCAACTAGAAGGATAAAAGGGTTGGAGCACTTTCCCCACGAGGAGAGGTTGGGGCTCTTCATTCATTTATTTAATTGGATTTGTATCCCGCCCTGCCCTTGACGGGCTCAGGGCGGGTTCTAACAGTAAAAGTTCATACAGTTAAAACCATTCTAAAACACAATGTAAAATATAACATGACATAACAACACATAAGTCATAGCTTGGAGAAACGACGGCTATGGGGTGACATGACTGAGGTTCACAGGATGTTGCGTGGGATAGAGCAGGTAGAGAAATTCTCCCTTTCTCACAATACAAGAACTCCTTGTGGGCACTCCATGAAATTGCTGAGCGGTCGGGTTAGAACAGATAAAAGGAAGGACTTCTTCACTCAAAGAGTGATGAACCCGTGGAATCCACTGCCACAGGAGGTGGCGGTGGCTACAAGCATAGACGGCTTCAAGAGGGAATTGGATAAACGTATGGGGCAGAGGTCCATCAGCAGCTATTAGCCCCCAGGGATAGACAAGGAACTCTCAGTCTGGGGCAAGGGATGCTCTTTATTCTTGGTGCCGGGGGGGGGGCAACAGTGGGAGGGGCTTCTAGTGTCCTGGCCCCACTGGTGGACCTCCTGATGGCACCTGGTATTTCTGGACACTGTGTGACACAGAGTGTTGGACTGGATGGGCCATCGGCCCGATCCAACATTGGCCTCTCTTAGGTTCTTACTCCCCTTCCCTCCGCAGACCCTGCCAGTTGTCTGCATTTCAGGAACACCTGGGGCCAGGTCAGCCAAGACAGTTCTGGTTTCCAAGTGGGGATGACTTTGGGGGCTAGGGCCCGGGGGCTTCAGGCCGGAGCCCTCCTTCCCCACACGTCCACCGCACCTGCCCACCCGCTCACCTTTGTTGACCACGGCCAGGGGCTTCCTCCCGCTGGGGTCGGGCCCGCTGGGGACCAGGGAGAACCTGGGCGGGACCGTCAGGCAGGTGGTGGGCAGGCGGGAGGGGATGTAGCCCGTCGAGAAGAAGTCGTCGGTCAGCAGCTCCTCGATGGTGGGGCGGGTGGCTGGGTCCGAGCGCAGCATCTTCCGGATCAGGGTAGCAGCTATGGGGTTGATGTGCTGGAAGGATGGGGAGAGCGAGCGTCTCAGAGGGGGGGCGGGGGGCCGCTTTTGAACTCCACACACACACCCCACCCAGTCCCAGCAGGGCCATACCGACGGGACAGTATAGTCGTTGTTCTTGATCCGCAGGTACGTTTCCTTCAGACAGGAGGTTTCAAAGGGTGGCTTTCCGACCAGGAGGGTGTACCTGTGTGGAGAGAGAGACACCCCCCCACGGAAACTCAAGAGACGGAAGAGGGCTTGCTGCTCGCTAGCGGGGGGGGGGGGGCGCCCGGGAAACCCCACCCCCCCGGGCAACCACCTCTCAAGCAGCGTCCAAGCAGGGTTCCCTCAAAGCTGAGTTTAGTGTGAGCCAGCTCACAGGTTTTTTTAGCCTCCGGCTCACAGATTTTTGTCTCCGCTCAGGAAGGGATGGCTCCAGACTGAGCAAACTCATTTATGCAGCAGCCGAATCGCCCGCTCCCAGCTTTAATGCCGGTAGCTCACAGAGTAGAATTTTTGCAAACAGGATCCCACAGCTTAGAGGGAGTGTTGCCCTCAAGTAAGAAACTCCCATCGAAACCTAAACTCTTAACTTGAATTTTGCAAGGGGGGGGGGGCATGGATGTAGCAGCAGCAGCTTCTGTTGAAGTGGGAGTGAGCAGCTCTGTAGGGAAGGGCCCAATCCACCTCTTCGCAGTGTGCTTCTGTCTGCCACAGAGCATGTGGCTACTCCAGAAAGCAGAATATGGGACCAAGCTTTGAAAATTCCCTTAAAACCAGGGCTCAACAGTGGAGCAAACCTTCCCCTTACTGGAAGCAATGCCTCCCTCTAAGCTGTGGAGTCCTGTGAGCAAAAATTCTGCTTTGTGAGTGAGCAATTTGGCTATACTGCATAAATCAGTTTGCTCCGGATCCATCCTTTGTGAGCCAAGACAAAAATGTGTGAGCCTAAGGCCAAAACACTCAGCTTAGAGGGAACCCTGGTTGCAAGCAATGCTCCCTCTAACCTGTGGAGTCTTGTGAGCAAAAATTTTACTTTGTGAATTGTGGCATTAAAGTTGTGGCCGAGCAACTAGGCTGCCGCATAAATTAGTTGGCTCTGGAGCCATCCTTCCTGAGCTGAGATAACAATATGTGAGCCGGAGGCCGAAAAAGTGTGAGCTAGCTCACACTAACTCAGCTTAGAGGGAACACTGGTTACAAGCAATGCTCCCTCTAAGCTGTGGAGTCTTGTGAGCCAGAATTCTGCTTTGTGAGCTACTGGTATTAAAGTTGTGAGAGAGCGATTTGGCTACGGCATAAATCAGTTTGCTCTGGAGCCCTCCTTCCTGAGCTGAGACAAGAACGTGTGAGCCGGAGGCTAAAAACCTGTGAGCTAGCTCACACTAACTCAGCTTAGAGAGAACACTGGTTACACAAGTCGGACAAACAAAATTCTTGTCTGCAGAATTCGGCAGATTACCGGGTTTTTTTTTAAAAAAATCAAAGTTAGAACAATCTCCCTTTAAAGATGAACTTTGTCGTTCTGTGGCAAGTTAATTGCTTAGAAGTTTAGCCCGGATGGAGTCTAGGTGTCTTCCTGTCCTAAAGCGGATACCTGAGCAGAAACTGTAAACGGTGGATTAGACTTAGAGGTGAGTCGGCCCTGGGAAGACACCTAGATGACCGAAGAACGTATGCCGTCAGGTAAGGTTGACAAATGGAATCCATCTTGGACTAATAAGAACATCAAGAGCACCGCACTTTGTTTAATGATTGTTTTTATGCTGTTTTAATTGTTTGTTATGGCATTTGCCTCTTTTGTTAGCCGCCCTGAGCCGATTTGGGGAGGGCCTGATATAAATCCAATTAATAAATAAATAAACTGGGGGGGGGGGCAACCCCCGTATTCTCACCCAGGTTGTGCAAAGAGAGAATAGCCTCCAAGTCCTAAGACAAATGTCATGACTGTTCTCACCAGCTGGCCTGTGTGTACAATATTCTTTACTCCCAAAATCACCACCCGGACTGGCAACTTGAACATCTCTTTTAGAGCCCCCAAGTTCAGCATCTGCACAAGCCAGTACTGGAATATACTTGGGGGGACGGACGGACAACTCTGCCAGCCTACCGCAAGACCCCCCACAACGTACATGATGCAGCCGATGGACCAGACGTCCACCTCGAAGCTGTGGCCCTTCTTGCCCAACACCTCAGGGGCGATGTAGTTGGGGGTCCCACACAGCGTCTTCTTCCGCTCCCCCTCATACTCCACCTTCGTAGCCAAGCCAAAGTCACCTGGAAAGATGGAAGGAAGACGGGGGCACCCCCGGGGTCAGGGCTGCGGCCAAGGTGACTCCCGCCCCCAATCTTTGGGTTTTTTCTTAAACCCCCCCCCCCCCAATCAAGAACAGAGCGAAAGGACCACAAGCATCTGAGCAGGGGGGAAACGAAAGGGGATAAATGCAGGGCTTGTCCCCCGGCTATGTCTGAAACTTGTCTCTGGGATGCTAGAGAGAGAGAGAGACAATGATATCTTCATGGTTCCAGGTTGGCTGCTCAGGATCACTCTCCTGTCTGGTATCGTGGTTAAGTGTGCGGACTCTAATCTGAGGAGCCGGGTTTGATTCCCCACTCCTCCTCCACATGCAGCCAGCTGGTGTGACCTTGGGCCAGTCACAAGTTCTCTCACGAGCAGTTCTCAAGAGAGCTCTCCCAGCCCCACCTACCTCACAGGGGGTCTGTTGTGGGGAGGGGAAGGGAATGGAATTGGTAAGCCGCTCTGAGACTCCTTCGAGTAGTGAAGGGGGGGGGGGGATAAATCCAACTCTAGAGCCAGTTTGGTGTAATGGTTAGGAGCGCAGACTCTAATTTGGGAGAACCAGGTTTGATTCCCCGCTCCTCCACATGCAGCTGCTGGTGTGACCTTGGGCCAGTCACAAGTTCTCTCAGAGCTGTTCTCAAGAGAGGTCTCCCAGTCCTGCCTGCCTCCCAGGGGGTCTGTTGTGGGGAGGGGAAGGGAATGGAGTTTGTGAGCCGCTCTGAGACTCCTTCGAGTAGTGAAGGGAGGGGAATAAATCCAATCTCCTCTTCTCCTTCCTCCTGTGCCAGCCTTCCCCCTGGTACATCTCGAATGGCTCCTGACCATCATTTGGGGAGACCTCCTTTCTTGCCACCAGTCCTCAAAAGCACCCCCAGCAGTAAATTCACCGGGGGGGGGGAGCCAGAGAGCCATTTGGTCCCTTGGAGACGGGACCGAAAGAAGCCCTCTCACACGGACAATCTTGGGGTGCCTTCGCCTTCACACAAATGGCTTCATTACCCCAAACTCTGCAGCTGGAACTGGGCGGGGACTTTCTTTAGGCCAGACGACAGAACATCAGAAGAAGAGGTTGGATTCGTACCCCGCCCTTCGCTACCCAAAGGAGTCTCAGAGCGGCTGACAAACTTTTTTCCCCTCCCCTCCCCACAACAGACACCCTGTGAGGTGGGTGGGGCTGAGAGAGCTCTTTCGAGAACTGCCCTTTAGAGAACTTGTGACTGACCCAAGGTCACACCAGCATACCTAACAAGGGATACTCCAAAATTCATCTTATTCTATCACTTTGATCTAGAAGAAGAGATTGGATTTATACCCCGCCCTTCACTACCCAAAGGAGTCTCAGAGCAGGTTACAATCTCCTTTCCTTTCCCCTCCCCACCACAGACACCCTGTGAGGTAGGCGGGGCTGAGAGAGCTCTGAGAAAACTGCTCTCGAGAGAACAGCTGTCATCCAGCAGGTGCAAGTGGAGGAGTGGGGGATCAAATCCGGTTCTCCCAGATTAGAGTCCGCCTGCACTTAACCACTGCACCAAACTGCTTTGGCTCTCCCTTGGGGAGAAAAGTAGGGTACAAACGAAGCTTCACCCCTGAGTCCCCACAGAGTGAACAGGAAAGCAAGTGGCCCCCTTGGGACGTGATGTCATTTCACTACAAAGTCCAGGCTGCTTGACCGCCTAAGGGGCAGGCCACGGGGAGGCCTGCCGGAACACACACAGGTGTCCCCCAAATACCACGCTGCTAACAGCCGTCTCTTTCACAAGCCAGGGAGGGGACTAGAGATCCCGATTCTGAAGTCGGGGAAGGAGCGCAACGGGCCAAGAAGACACTGGGTCGCCCCCCTTCCAAGGAACTTCTGCCAAGAAAGCGGTGCCCAGCTTCCCGAGGAAGACGGGAACGCTCAAGCAGGTTAAGTCTGTGGCCTGGGAGGGCGCCTGCTCCGTGGGCCGAGCCCCCTTACCTATCTTCACCTCCATGTCGTCATTCAGGAAGAGGTTGCCCAGCTTGAGGTCGCGGTGGATGACCCGGTTGCTGTGCAGGTACTGGCAGCCCAGGATGATCTGCCGCAAGAAGTAGCGGGCCTCCGGCTCCGTCAGCGCTTTCCTCCGCTTGTGCAGCTCCAGAAGAGACTGGAGGTGGGGGGGAGAGACAGAGAGGCAGTCTAGAGAGAGAGATCAGCTCCCCCTGGGAAGCAACCTGGTCCCTCCCTCCGAGGTCCAGCCCCCGGCTTCCTTTCCTGCCACTCCCAGGCTCATAGAACCATAGAGTGGGAAGGGACCCCCAGGGTCATCTAGTCTAACCCCCTACACAAGGCAGGACATTCACAGATATCTCCTCACCCCCAAGTGACCCCCACTCCATGCCCAGAAGAGGGCAAGAAAACTCCCCAGGATCCCCGGGGCCAAACTGGCCTGGAGAGAAACTGCTTCCTGACCCCAAAGTGGCCATTGGCATTTCCCTGGGCGCGTGGGAAGGGGCCACGAGAACTACGCCCTGAGATCTGCCCAAGTCCACACAATCCGCATGGCTGTCAGACGGCCACCCAGCCTCTGCTTGAAAACCCCCAAAGAAGGGGAGACCACCCCCTCCTCCCCCTGTTCCACTGAGGAACTGTCCTAACTGTCAGGAAGCCCTTCCTGGTGTTTAGGCAAAAACTCTTTGGACTTCGTTTCAACCTGCTGGTTCTGGTCTGGACCTCTGGGGGCCTGGCTGTGGATGTTTCCTTGGCTTCCCTGGGCTCGAAGGGCAACCAGTGTCCCCCACCCCACCCCTGGCAGGCTGAGCGTGCCTGACCTTCCCTGACGTCAGGAGCACTCAGCCAATGCCCGCCCAGAGAGGCCCTGCTGGCTGGCAAATGCCCCCCCCCCCGGCCCGGGAGGCGGCAGCAGCAACCGAGGCGGCTAGTGAAACTCACCCTGCGGCGGCAGAGCTCGAGGACGACGAAGACGAAGTTGGCGTCCTCGAAGAAGCCCTGGAAGCCGACGACGTGGCGGTGCTGGAGGCTGCGGTGGATGGCGATCTCCATGGACATCTTCTCCCGCTGGGGCGCCTTCAGCAGCAGCGCCTTGGGGACCACCTTCCCGGCGAAGACGGCGCCGCTCTCGCCCTCCGTCAGCTCGTAGCACCGCGCGAAGCCGCCCTTGCCCAGGAAGCGCCCCACCACGTACCGCCGACGGCTCCGCGGGTCCAGCAGCACCTCCGGCACCTCCTTCGCCTCCCCCCCC
>NW_015161975.1:172661-187224 GCF_001447785.1 Gekko japonicus | reverse complement strand
TCGGCGGAGGCGCAGCCGGGGAAGGGGGAAGCGCCTTCGGAGCCACCGGGTTTGATGCCCCACTCCTCCACCTGCACCCGGCTGGATGACCTTGGGCCAGTCACCACTTCTCTCAAGAGCAGAACTCAATTCAGTCACCAGTTCTCTCAGGAGCAGCCACTTTGGTGCAGTGGTTAAGTGTGCGGAGTCTAATCTGGGAGAACCGGGTTTGATGCCCCACTCTTCCACCTGCACCCAGCTGGGTGACCTTGGGCCAGTCACCAGTTCTCTCAAGAGCAGAACTCAAGACCGTCACCAGTTCTCTCAAGAGCAGCCATCACCAGTTCTCTCAAGAGGAGCCAGTTTGGTGTCGTGGTTAAGTGTGTGGAGTCTAATCTGGGAGAACCGGGTTTGATGCCCCACTCCTCCACCTGCACCCAGCTGGGTGACCTTGGGCCAGTCACCAGTTCTCTCAAGAGCAGAACTCAAGTCCATCACCAGTTCTCTCAAGAGGAGCCAGTTTGGTGTAGTGGTTAAGTGCGCGGACTCTAATCTGGGAGAACCGGGTTTGATGCCCCACTCCTCCACTCGCAGCTGCTGATGTGACCTTGGGCCAGTCACAAGCTCTGGCACAGCTGTTCCTAAAAGAGCAGTTTGTGTCAGAGCTCTCTCAGCCCCCACCTGCCTCACAGGGTGCCTGTCTGTTATGGGGAGGGGAAGGGAAAGGAGTTTGTCAGCCGCTCTGAGACTCCTTTGGGTAGCGAAGGGCCATGGGGTATAAATCCAATCTCCTCTTCTTCTTCAAAAGAGCTCTCTCAACACCACCCACCTCACGGGGGAAAGGAGTTTGTAAGCCACTCAGAGACTCCGAGTGAAGGGCCAGGGGTATACATCCAATCTGTTCTTCTTCTCAACAGAGAGAGAGCACACGTGTCATTTTCGGCGGCTGGTGTGACCATGGGTCAGTCACAAGTTCTCTCAGCTGTTCTCTCAAGAGCACTCCTCAAGAGAGGTTCTTTTGCAGGAGGCTAAAGAGGCCCTGTGACTGTGACGGTCTCCACTGCTTTCTTCCCATTTCCCCGGCACACCCCAGCGGGTGAGCCACCCCTGGGGGCCGCGCCTGCCTCCCAGCCCTGCCGCCACCTTTCTGCGAGGAGCCTGCCCAGCTCAGCATCCATCTAGTATGCCTGCCCCACAGCCGCGGGTTCCTTTCCTTCCCACCAACAGCAGCCTGCCCCCCTCAAGTTCAGCCGGTTCCGGTTTGTTGTGCCCGAGGAGCACTTGGTTAAGACCACGGACAAAGGAAGGAATGCCCCGAGCCCCAAGAAAGCCAGAAAGGAGACACCCCAGACCAAGGATCTCTCAAAGCTGTGGAGTCCCGCGAGCAAAAATTCTACTCTGTGAGCTACCGGCATTAAAGCTGGGAGCGGGCGATTCGGCGGCTGCTGCGTAAACTAGTTTGCTCTGGAGCGCCATCCCTTCCTGAGTGAAGACAAAAATCTGTGAGCCGGAGGCTAAAAAAACTGTGAGCTAGCTCACACTAACTCAGCTTGGAGGGAACACTGCCCCAGACGGCAGTCCTTTTCGTTCGCCTCCTCGCCTAAAGCTGGGCATCCGCAAAGGGCACTGCACTGACCCCCCCCCTCAATCCCCACGCGCCATCTGCTCTGGGGTGCAACTCCCTGCTCGGGGGCCCCTCTGCTGTCCCCCGAGGGTTCCCCGTGACTCTTTGGTGTCCTTATTGGTCTCAAAATCAGTCTGAAGGAAAGATGTTTGCAGCCGACAAGGGAACGGAGGCACAGAACACTGGAGGAGGGCCCCTAAGCGAGGGAGGCCAGGCTAGCTGCTACCAGGGCCGGGGCCTTCTCGGTGGCGGCCCCTACCTGGTGGAACGAGCTCCCGGAGGAGATCAGGGCCCTGCGGGACCTCTCACAGTTCCGCAGGGCCTGCAAGATGGAGCTCTTCCGCCAGGCATATAGTTAGGGGCCGCCGCAGCCACAGCGCACGGCCCGCAAAGTCATCACTGAGCAGCTGCCATAAGAGTTGGCGAGCAGAGTAACATCTGGGCACTTTTATGCTGGAAGCTGGAAACCCATCTGAAAGCATTCCTCTTGACTGAACGTTGTTTTATTTATTTATTTATTTATATTTGAATTTCTACCCCGCCCTACCCCGGAGGCTCAGGGCGGCTGTAGTGTGTTATTTTAACAGTTATGTTTTAATCTGTATTATGTATGTTCTTATCATGTATTTATGTTATTGGAAGCCGCCCTGAGACTGCTTGCGGGGAGGGCCGGGGTAGAAATCAGGCAATAAATAAATAAATATCAATTAAGGATTAGAAAAGATAAAACAAAATGAAGGCTGAAGAACTCTGAATTGTGCCTTAAGGCCTTAAAGTTATCGATGATGCTCTTGTGATTTTCTTTAAATAGTGAAAACAGTGGTTTTAAAGATAAATAATATAGCATGATCGACTATGTTCAATGTAGTCACAGCATTTTAGATTAACACCGATACAAGCGGTTGTAATGATCTCCTATTACTGGGTTTTTAGTTTGGTTTTCTTTCCTTTCTCCCATAGATGTAGTTTTCCCTTCCCTTTTTTTCATTGTAGTTTATAGAAAATGCAATAAAAAATTCCCTCCGGGGGCTTAAAAAAAAAAAGAACACTGGAGGAGGCCATGGGGCCAGAGAGGGAGGGAGGGAGGGGGCAGCTGCTGATGCTACAGCTCTGCACCGAAGGGCGGAGGGACCCTTTGCCCCATGGTCCCTGTGCCCAGGCAGTTCTGCGAAAACACTCGCCTTCACATCTTGCCCAGGAGGCGGCGGCGGGAACACCCCATGTCCAGTGTTCCCTCTAAGCTGAGTCAGTGTGAGCGAGCTCACAGTGCTTTTAGCCTCCGGCTCACACGTTTTTGTCTCTGCTCAGGAAGGAGGGCTCCAGAGCAAACTAATTGATGCAGCAGCCCAATCGCTCGCTCCCAACTTTCACGCCTGCAGCTCGCAAAGTGGGAATTTTTGCTCACGAGACTCTCCACAGCTTAGAGGGCGCATTGCCCACATTCCAGCCTCACCTTTCTCCCCAGAGCACCACAGCCCCCAGGCTCCTGCAGGGCTTCCCCCCACCCTGGTCCCCTGCCAACCCCCCCCCCCCGAGCAGCTCTGGCCAAAAAGCACCACCAGCATGTGACATGACTCACTTTTTAATTTTAATCTGTACAGGAAAATGTAAACAAAACAGGAAACTCATAGTGGGGGATGGCGCCAAGGTGGTCCACGTGTGGCAGAGGCCGACGTTGCCCGGGCACAGACCGAGAAGGAAGCCACACCAGGCGGGGGAGGGGGGGCAACATCTGTCAGATCCCTGCAGGGATACCCCCCCCCTTCCCGCCTTTGGGCTCACTCGCTTTCAGCCACGCCCTGGAGCAATCTTCCCGTTTCCACGCCCTGGAGCACACGCAATCACCCCATCAGCCACACGGCTGTGCCCAGAGCTCCTCCCAAGCCCCCCTTGCAAGAAGACGCTGGCTGTGGAGAAGCACGGACTGCCGTCTTGGGGGCTGGGGGCCAGATCCTCCTTGCCCCGCTTCCCGGTGTTGCCTGAGGAACGTGGAGAGAAGGGAGCCATGCAGGCAAGCCCAGCAAGACCTGGGAAGAGCGACCCACGCCAAGCAACTGACTACAAACAGGATGGAATGGGGACGAAGTGCAGCAGCCCCTCGCCAGCGGATCAGGCTGCTTGGTGCTCCCGTTTGGGGTCGGGGGAGGCTTTGTTTCCGCCTGCTTGACACACACACACACACACACACACACACACAAATCAACCGCAATGCTGGGCCCCGGCAAATGCTCTGTGAGCTCCTCTCCTGGGTCTCTGCGACAGGACTGCGCTTGACAAGGCTAGAAAACAGCACAAACTTCCAGCCCTCCTGGCATGCAGCACGGGGGGGGGGGGGATGGCACAAAAGGAGAACGAAACAGGGAACGGCTCTCTCCAGACCGCCCCCCCCCCCGGGGAGGAGTCCAAGCAGCCGTCTGCAGACCCACCCGCAGGGAGAGGCCTAGACCTGGGTGAGGGGCAGGAACTTCTGGTAGTAGCTCTTGGTGACGTCGATCATCAGCTCCTGAGTGCACTCGGGGAGTTCTCCGGAGAAGAGCCCTGCGGCCAAGACAGAGTGTGAGTGGCGGATCTGGTCCCACAGCACCACACACCTCTTCCTCCTCCACCCCGTACCGCTTACCTGGGCAGCCGGAGAAGACGGTAAAAGGCGGGACCACGGTTTCCGGGGGCAAGACGGTGTTGTCAAGGATCCGGCAGCAGTCTTTCAGGACGCACCGGCGGCCCTAGGCGAACACACACACACACACCATGGTCAGCGTGCTTGAAACACGCCCCCTTCCCCCCGAATCTCATCCAAGTCCCCTTTTAGCAAGAGGAAAGGACTCCACCCCTGCATGGGCGGTTCTGCCGCGCTCTCCCCTCGCTTTGGTCAAAGGGTGAGGTCAAGGACAAGTGATCACGGAGCAGGCTGAACTTCATAGGAAAACAACCGTGATATGATAACAAAGTCGTGTTTAGGGGAAAATATATCTTCTTTAATTTAATTAACCATTAATGTTGTTTCCTTTGAAATAAATTGGTCTCAAGCAATGCCTCCCTCCAAGCTGTGGAGTCTTGTGAGCAAAAAATCTCCTTTGTGAGCTCCTGGCACTAAAGTTGTGAGCGGGCAATTTGGCTCCTGCATGAATTAGTCTGCTCTGGAGCCATCCTTCCTGAGCTAAGGCAAAAATGTGTGAGCTGGAGGCTAAAAAAATTGTGAGCTAGCTCACACTAACTCAGCTTACAGGGAAAACTGGTCTCAAGTCTTTCTGATGTCAGCTAGAAAGAAGGAAAGAGCAGGGGGGAAAGTTGCAGAAAAAATATGAAAGGTGCAAGGTCTCATCTGATGAGACTTCGAGTGAAATGGTCAATTGAGCGCTGTGCCGTCAGAAAAACTTGAGACCAATTTATCTCAAAGGAAAAATCTTTAACAGTTAATTAAAGAAGATATGTTTTCCCCTAAACACTTCGTTATCATATCATGGTTGCTTTCCAACGAAGTTCATTCTGTCCTCAAAGGGTGGCTGCCCTGAAGACAACAATGGAGAGGTGCAGGACAACGGGAGCCGCTCGGGGTCCCCACGGGGGTGGGGGGGTGAGAGTGCGGGGGGGGGGGGGTGGGGGGGGGAGAGGCCGGGTATAAATGAAGCAAAGAAATGAAAGGGTGTCACGTTAAGTGAGTTCAGATGCCCTTCCCCACCAGAAGGTCAGGGGCTCTTGGAATCCTTGAAGGCGGGCCCAGCAGAGGGGGAGCCTGCTGCACCCCCTCCCGGCGGCTCCCGCGGGCACTTACGATGACGCAGTTCTTGCCGATGTGGACGTAGGAGCCGATCTGAGCCGCGTTGACGACGCAGTCCTCCTCGATGAAAACGTGGTCCCCGATGTGCAGGGGGAAGAAAGCCACTCTGCAAGAGAGACGGGGGAGGGGGGGTTACTGGTCAGCTGTGCACCCAACTCATCACTGCGGGGATTGGGAGGGGGGGGGCACCATGAACTTGTCCAGGATCACACACACTAAATAATCCACTTTCAGTCCTCTCTCAATGCACTGTCCAACTGGATTCTCCTGTGTGAACTGGCAAAACCCAATTCGAAAGTGCACTGGAAGTGGATGGAAAGTGGATTCTTTAGTGCGTGTGTGTGATCGCAGCCCAAAGCAGGCAACTAGCACAGGCCCTGCCAAAGGATCCCGGAAACGGCTAACCCAAGGAGTCTTTGTTTGCTGCTGATCCAGTCTGCCCCTCCAGGGTGTTTGGCTCTGGCCCGCATACTCAGGCCCAGCAGCGGCAGTGCAACTTTGGGCTGAGAGGAATGCGTTAAGGCAGGGGTGTCGAACTCATTTGTTATGAGGGCCAGATCTGACATAAGTGAGACTTTGCTGGGCCGGGCCGCATGTGTCATAAAACGTAATGCCAGGTAGCGGAGAGATAAACTTCATAAAGGACACAAACACAAAGGTGGGTTTTTTAATTAAAATAAAAACGTGCTTAAAACATAAGAACATAAGAGAAGCCCATGTTGGATCAGGCCAATCGCCCATCCAGTCCAACACTCCGTGTCACACAGTGGCCAAAAACACCAGGTGCCATCAGGCGGTCCAGCAGTGGGGCCAGGACACCAGAAGCCCTCCCACTATTGCCCACCCACCCCCAAGCACGAAGAATACAGAGCATCCCTTGCCCCAGAGTCCCTATCTATACCTTGTGGCTAATAGCATTAGCTCTGTAAGCTGCAAACCTACTTTTGATTTAATGACATTCATCACAGAAATTTCATGCTCAGAGTTCTGAGTCTAGGACCCAGGGGAAAACATGAAATGGCTGGGTGATTAAGAGAGTCTGGCAAATCAAGCGATGATGCAGCCGCAGAACTGGAAGCAGGAGATGGCCAGTTCCACTGAGGGCCTGATGGAAGCCCTCCGGGGGCCTAATCCGCCCCCCGGGCCACATGTTTGACACCCCTGTGTTAAGGAATTCTACAGGCCTTATAATAGTCTTTAAATTATCAGCCTATGCTGGTTTGCCAAATTTTTTGACCTCTGTTCCCTAAGCGACATTATCTCAGTCAAGGGTTGGTGCCGTGTGGTCTCTCAGGGAAGAGTCTCAGGGGTTTGTTTTTTTGGGGGGAATGTAGAATGTATTCTGAACAGAGGACAGAGAGAATTATGTTTGGGAACCGAATTGATGAGCTCTCTCCGGAATTCTAGGCCCACTCTACCCTATAAAGGATGAACTCAGGGTGAACTCAGGATGCCAGCTAGTCGGTGAATGGGCTGGTAATCAGAATGAATTCATTCTTAAACAAAACTGCCCACTTTGCTAGCAGAAAAGCCCGGGGGGTGAGTTTTTTCTCTCCCAGATAGACCTCAGCAAGAGGGGGCGGGGGTTTCATTGGCTTTAAAGGCAAAATCCCCTTATAGAATGCTGGTTTCCCTTTTACTGGAGAAAGAGCAGGAAAGCAGAAGGGAAATCTGGCCCCCTCCACAGTGCTCCGGGTTTTAGTAGGGCCGCTAGTTCCAGGTGAAGCTGTTTCCAAGCCTGAAAACAGTAGCCTCCCCCTCGGCCTTCCCACAAAGCTAGAGAGTTCAAAAAGATTAAGGGTAAGAGAATAAAAAGGAGCTGCGGGGGCTCAAGTGGTGAAGACGCTGAACTGCAGGCTGTGGAAGGTCAGTAGTTCAGCAGTTCGAGACCCGAGTGTGCCGCATGATGGAGTGAGCTCCCGTCTCTAGTTCCAGCTCCTGCCAACCTAGCAGTTCGAAAGCAAGACATTGCAAGTAGATAAATAGGTACCGCTTCGGTGGGAAGGGAACAGCGTTCCGTGCGCCTCGGCGTTTAGTCATGCCGGCCACATGACCACGAAAACATCTTCGGACAGCGCTCGCTCTTCGGCTTTGAAATGGAGATGAGCACCGCAACCCTAGAGTCGGATTCGACTGGCTTTCGAGCAAGGGAACCTTTACCTTAAGAGAATAAACCTAGTGGCCATTTTGCACTTCTAAAAAGGTGGAGGTGAGAAATGATCGTTTCTTGAATTGTACCCATAAGCGAAAAACTGATCTGTTGTGCACCTCCGAATCCCTCCTGGCTGTAAGCTCCGCTGCTGCGACATCAGGGGCTCGTCAGTATCCTAACTGCAAAAGGGGAAACACCTGGGAGAGGACGCAGCTTCAGTAACAAACCTGAGGACAGTTCGAGGTCGGTGAAAGTCGCATTGCCCAGGCTTCAGGCTACCAGATAAGGCAAGGGGCCTTTCAAGGCTTAAAGCCCAGCCCTTGTCTCCTGATCTACCAGAGCATAATGAATCTGACTGTGAATGTTTTACGATCCACACTGGAAGCTCAGTGCTGGAATTTGTCAAACAAGGTTCTTTTGAGAGGTCTGCTTGTCACATGCAAGAATGTGAGCCATGGGTGGGGACCATAGAGCAGTGGCAGAGCCTCTGGTTGGCAGGCAGAAGGTCCCAGGTTCAGTCCCCGGCAGCATCTCCAGTTAAAAAGGACCAGGCAGGAGGTGATGGGAAAGACCTTAGCCTGAGACCCTGGAGAGCTGTCAAGAGGGGCTGTGGCTCAGTGGAAGAGCCTCTGCTTGGCACGCAGAAGGTCCCCGGTTCAATCCCCGGCAGCATCTCCAGTTAAAAAGGACCAGGCAGGAGGTGATGGGAAAGACCTTAGCCTGAGACCCTGGAGAGCTGTCAAGAGGGGCTGTGGCTCAGTGGAAGAGCCTCTGCTTGGCACGCAGAAGGTCCCCGGTTCAATCCCCGGCAGCATCTCCAGTTAAAAAGGACCAGGCAGGAGGTGATGGGAAAGACCTTAGCCTGAGACCCTGGAGAGCTGTCAAGAGGGGCTGTGGCTCAGTGGAAGAGCCTCTGCTTGGCACGCAGAAGGTCCCCGGTTCAATCCCCGGCAGCATCTCCAGTTAAAAAGGACCAGGCAGGTGATGGGAAAGACCTCTGCCTGAGACCCTGGAGAACTGCTGCCAGTTTGAGTAGACAATACAGACCTTGATGGACCCAACAGTCAAGAGTCAGTAGAAGACAACTTTGTATGTGTTCATGTGCGACCCTACGAAAGTACCTCAGGGAGCCAGGAGTTGGAGCATCAGCAGGGCCGTACAAAGCCCCATAGAAACCTTTATTTTATTTATTTTGGCATTTTTACCCCGCCCTCTCCGCGAGCGGGCTCAGGGCGGCTTACAAGGGGCCGGGGCCGGCCAGCGCCTCTGCGCAAGCAGCTCCTTACCCTTTGCTGAATTTCTTGAAGGGGGGCCGGATGACGCTGCGGCTCTTGACGACACAGTGGCGCCCCACCCGCACGTTGGCCAGGTCCCCCCGGATGATGCAGTCGTTCATGACGATGGTCTGCCAGGAGGGGGAGAGAAAACAAAGAAAGAGCAAGATTCTCTGGCTATGTCAAACACTTTCACCAAGGAGCGCTGCCAGCCTCCAGGTGAGAAGAACAAAAATACAGCCGTGATATAATCACTCAGTGTAACTCCGTATAGTCAAGGATATTCTTTACCAAACACATTCATATAAACATATACATGCAAAGGTTATAATCTCTCCTTATTTATATATAATTGAATAGTGGGTGCCAAAAGTTCTAATTCTAAAATGCCCTCCCTTAGTGTATGGCTGATGGCACTGCTCCTCAGCATATATCGCCACCAATCAGAAGGCAAAGCCCGGGTCCCGCCCACACCACAACTGCTGCGACAACCTGGTCTTTTGCATATGGAAGCTGATTGGACTTCAGGCCATTCCCCCCCCCAAACCCCCCCCCCCCCCCGCAAGGCAGTTGGTTGGAATGTCAGTTGCATATGGAACCTGCTGTATTCTGATGGTGTGCAGGTCCCAGATTCATGTTTTAAAAGCAGACTGACACTGTTTGCCCAAAGCCAGAGCACTCTCCCAGAGCCTCTTTCTAGATCCTGTTGTATTTATTTCCACAACGGGCCTTATTTCTAGTGGATAAATAAATGAAGTGCTCGTGCCAAAGTTCGGTTCTAATTATTTCCTTATCAGGTTCTTCTCGCGTCTTTTCAGTCCAAGAAGAGCGACTGTCAAGGCTTCCAACGGGCCAGCTAAAGATCCCCGTTCTCGTCCTTTCTCAAGGCATCTCAGTGTAAAGTTCTTTGCTGGGCTGAAGTTGCGTTAATAGAATTTCTACAAACAAATTTGACATGATTGGTTTGACTGCCAGGTTTGCCTTGAAAATAGTTAGAACTGAACTTTGGCACGAGTGTTGTTGTCGTCGTTCAGACACACGGTCGAGTCTGACTCTTCGCAACCCCGTGGACCACATCACGCCAGGCCCTCCTGTCTTCCGTTGTGCTCTGGAGTTTGCTCAATTTCATGTCCGCTGCATCGATAACACTGTCTGACCATCTCATCCTTTGCCGTCCCCTTCTTCTTTGACCTTCAATCTTTCCCAGCATCGGGGTCTTCTCCAGTCAGTGTGAGCTAGCTCACAGTTTTTTAGCCTCTGGCTAAAACTCACAGTTTGTTAGCCTCCAGCTCACATGTTTTTGTCTTGGCTCAGGAAGGATGGGGCTCCAGAGCAAACTAATTTCTGCCATAGCCCAATCGCTTGCTCACAACTTTAATGCCAGAGGCTCACAAAGTAGAATTCTTGCTCACAGGACTCCACAGCTTAGAGAGAGTGTTGCTCCAGACCAGAGTTCCCTCTAAGCTGAGTCAGGGTGACCCAGCTCACAGTTCTTTAGCCTCCGGCTCACACATTATTGTCTCCGCTCAGGAAGGGTGGGGCTCCAGAGCAAACTAAGTTATGCAGCAGCCAAATCGCTGGCTCATCACTTTAATGCCAGCAGCTCACAGAATTGAACTTTTTGCTCACCAGACTCCACAGCTTAGAGGGAGGCATTGACTGGGAGGGTCTTCCGTCCAAGCAGTGTTCCCTCTAAGCAGAGTGAGTGTGAGCCCACTCACAGTGTGTTAGCCTCCGGCTCACACGTTCTTGCCTGAGCTCAGGAAGGGATGGGGCTCCAAGAGGAAACCAATTCATGCAGTAGCAGCCAAATGGCTCGCTCGCGGCTGTCATGCCAGGAGCTCACAAGGTAGACTCTTTGCTCAGGAGACGACAGCCACAGCGGAGAGGGAGGCCTTGCTCCAGACCACAGAGCTCAGTCCCAACAAAGCCCCGCCCTTCTCCTGGCTCCACCCCCTAATACAGCCCCTCCCTGCGTCTCCCGCCCTGGAGCTGGCAACCCCCAGCCTGCCCCCCCCAGCTCCACCTTGCCGTTGAGGACGATGTTCTGGCTGCCGCACAGCACGGACTGCCGGCTGACCTTGTTCCCGGAGGCCTGCAGGAGGAATAGAAGAGGGGGGGGGGTGTCAGTGGGGGGGAGGGAAAGCCCCCAGCCCCGCCTCCCCCCGGGAGACTCCCGCCCAGGGCGGGAGGAGGGCGCCGCGCACCGTCTCGATGTACTCGGACTTGTTGTAGAGCATCTCGCTCAGCTCCATCTTGCCCCGCCCGCTGCAGCCCCGCAGGAGGACCCGCGCTCCCGCTTCCGGTGGTCACGCCCCGGGGTGGGCCCCTCTAGCCCGACTCTATGGCGCCTCGCTTCCGCACGCTCCGGCCGGCGACCGGAAGTGGCTGCGTCAAGCTCCCCCCGCCGGGCTCGTCCGCGCGTGCGCAGAAGGCCGTCCGCCACGCTTCTCGCCGCTTCCTGATTGGCGCGCAGGCGGCGGGGGGGCGTGGCCGGCGCCGCGCGGGGCGTTCGAGCGGGGGCATGGCGGCCCCGGCAAGGAGGAGGGGGGTGGGTAGGTAGGTAGGTGGGTGGGTGGGGCCGCTCACACGTGCAGGCGGGGTCGGGAGGGACGCGGGTCAAGGGCGCCTCTCTCGCTCGCTCTCTCGGCTGAGCCTACCCTGCGGGGTTGTCGTGAGGCTCAAGGGGAGGAGGAGATGGGGCTCCAGAGCAAGCTAATTTATTCCGTAGCCAAATTGCTCGCTCATGACTTTAATGCCGGTCGCTCACAAAGTAGAATGTTTGCTCACAGGACTCCACAGCTTAGAGGGAGCATGGGTGGGCAGAGAGGGGCCTTTGCCCCCTTCGAGTGGGAGGCTCCCTGCCCTGAATGTTCGTCGCTCTTGAGAAGCATTCCCTGCATCTAGAAAGGCAGCACTGCAGGGAGGAAGGGAGGTTTCGCTGATGCTGGCTTTCTAGTTGCAGGGAGTTCCAGAGTGGGAGCCTCCGCCTGCCGCTGATCCTGCTCCCTGGTTCCCTTGCACCTGTGGACTGATCCTTGGGGGGGGGGCACAAAGCTCTTTTTCCACCTAGTGGTTCCCCCACCACCACCTTTTCTCCAAAGAGGTCAGGGTGGCATCATAGGCGGCTCTCTCCCTCCTCTGTTTGGCTCCCACAACAGCAGCCCTCGGGGTGTTTAGAGGCGGGGAAGACTTCCCCCTTGAGAGCCTCCAGTTCACAGGGCACCTATATTGTTAAAAACTCTCTCCAGCTAGGAAGCCAGCTCAGAAGAACCTTTTCTCCTGCCTGTGTGACTTTTCTAGCTTCAGGGAGGTTACCTCTCTCTCCCTCTCTGTTTCTCTCTTTGAAATGCAAAGGAACTCCCATTTCACTTCTTGGCGTAACTCTTGGTCCTCTGAGCTCTTTCCGCACGCTGCAGAGAACAAGGCAGAGGATTAGCCCTTTTGCGCAGTTTGGAGGGGCAAAGACCTCTCTGCCCACCTCCCTCTTCCTGTTACATTTTGAAACCCAGGGAGGAGGAGACTGAGGCTGCCGCCGCCACCCCCCCCCACCAGCTGCAGAGTATGAAATGGTGCCCTCCATTTTTCCACCTCCAGGTGTTTGTGGACATCAGCCACTTCAGGCTCCTGTGGTGGGACTTCTCTGCCCTGCACTCGAGGCTGAGCCTGCAGCTTCACCTGGTCTGTTGCAGCTGCTGCCTGGCCATTCTGAGGGTTCCCGGCCATCTGAAGTGGCAATGACTTATCTGGCATTGGGGCCGGGTCTAGAGATGTGAAGGCCCGGAAAAAAACTGGAAAAATTTTCTCCCGTTTTTCCCCTGAAGCCTTTTTTTCCCTGAAACCTTTTTTTTTCCCCCCCCCCCCCCGGAAAATTGGAAAAATTGAAAAAAGGAAAGGAAAAGCGTTGATTATGGAACATTTTATTTTAACATGATGAATAAAATATTTTAGGACCAGGTGTTCAAATATTTTCCAAACCATTTCTAAAAAATACGTATGGTATCAGATTGATCTAATTTCTGTGCACTGAGGACAAGCAAGTCCTAGGTTACAAACTGAACCCTCCAATGCAAGAACAAGATGCATTCCTTTCTTTAGGAGGTGCGATTGTCACAAGAAAAGAAAAAGGTTTCAGTTTTGTTTTTGCATGTGGGTAGGTAGTCTGTTGGTAATCATTGTTTGGATACACTGTATTTTTAATAGGCTAGTTATTATAATTTCATGCCAAGTAAAAATGTCCGTAGTCATATTTTATGGTCCTAAAGTAACAGAATGACTTTCAACCTGGAAAAGAAAAAAGAAGTGCTAATGTAGCATTTTTTTCAATTTTTCCAAAAAATTCCGTTTCCCCCCAGAAAAAAACGGGGTTTTTTCCGAGCTTCAAAATTTCTGGAAATTTTACACCTCTAGCTGGGTCTCATCCTGCTTGAATCACGAGCATATCAGCAGCCCAGCTGGCCTCTTCTTGCTCCCCGGTGTCCCAATTAAAGGAGTCTGCAGGATGACAAGACCTGGATGTGACTCCTTGTCCACTAGATAAGCCTTAAGAGCAAAAGAGTCAAGGCCTTTCTTGGCTCCACAGGATTTCTGACCCTTGTAATGGGGTGTGTGCCTGCATGTGGTCCCAGTGCCTCGAGCAAGGCTAGATGGGTTGCAATGTGGAGATCAGAGTTCCTGTGTAAGTTGTTGTTTTAAAAGAACTTGTGATGAATCTCTGGCGTGATCACTAACAACAGCCCTGCAATGTCTGTGTCTTGCAGCTGAAGGAGAAGTTGGCCTTACTGCGGAGAGAGTACAGGAAGACGTACAGCAGGCTGCAGGTGAGTCAGTATGGGCCCCTCCCTTTCCAGGGCCCGTCGGCCAGGCCTCTACAGCTGCGAGAGGGGAATGAGTTTATGGAAGTTTTATATACTTGTCAGGGATGCTCTAGGCCAGGAGTGTCAGACATGCAGCCCAGGGGCCGGATCAGGCCCTTGGAGGGCTTCCATCAGGCCCGCAGTGGAACTGGCTGTCTTCTGCTTCTTCCAGCTCTGCTGCTGCTGCGTCATCGTAGGTTTGCCGCTTACAGATACACACCTGAACAGCATACTCAAGATTGCAACAGCACAGACATTTTAATGCAATAATTCAGAGCAAGAGGTGTCAGTTATCAGACACTGTTAAATAAACAAAATATTGCAAGAGTGCTGATGTTTTAAGCATGTTTTTAAGTTAAAAAACCCCTTTGTGTTTGTGTCCTTATGTCTCCGCTACCTGGCATTACATTTTATGACACGCATGGCCCGGCCCAACAAGGTCTCCTTTATGTCAGATCCGGCCCTCCTAGCAAATGAGTTTGACACCCCTGCTCTAGGCTAATCCTGCACTGAGCAGGGGGGCTGGACTAGATGGCCTGTGGGACCCCTTCCAGCTCTTGTGATTCTAGGATTCTATAACAAGCGTCCAAAACTATGCGAAAGGCTAATCCTCTGCCTTGTTCTCTGCAGCGTGCGGAACGGGCCGAGAGGGTCAAGAGTTATGTCCAGAAAACAGTCGCTGAGCAAAACAGCTTGCTTCTACAGGAGAAGGGCCCTGCAGGTAACCAGCGAGATGTGCCAGTTGGGAGGCCGTGGGTCTCTTTCCTTAGTGTCGTCCGTCCATCCGTCCCCCCCCCGCCCGGTTCTGGAACCCTCACCAGCTTCTGCCCAGCCCAGCCCAGAAGGGAGGGGAAAGGCAGGGAGCTCCACTGGTTTTTGTTCTCTTCCGGGGGGGGGGGG
>NW_015161975.1:170073-172597 GCF_001447785.1 Gekko japonicus | reverse complement strand
TCCCGGGGGGGGGGGGAGAGGGGTGGCTATGTGCCCGTTCTCTCTCTGTGACGTAAACCGTGCAGTCCTGGGCAGATTTTTGTACCCTCCTCGCTCTGCTTGGGACAGCAGCGACAGAACTATTTTGTTGTCAAAGGCTTTCACGGCCGGAGTTCATTAGCTGTTGTAGATTTTCCAGGTTGCCTGGCCGTGGTCTTGGCCAATCCACATGCAAAAGAACCTTCTCAGGAAACAGGAAGCCTTCTCAGGAAACAATCCATATGCAAAAGAACCTCCTTAGGAAAGCTCCACCATTAGCATGTTCACAGCCTGGGGAACTCCTACAAGATAATGACTCTGCCCTAACCCACCTTCCCGAGTAGATATAAATTACCTGCCTACCATTTTTTTCTCACCTTGACACAGAGAGTACTCCGTCTTCCTGTGTTATACCTCTGAGGATGCCAGTCACAGTTCCTGGCGAAACGTCAAGTACTACAATGCCAAGACCATGGCCATACAGCCTGGAAAATCTACAACAGCTAAAGAACTATTTTGCTTTGTTCGGGACCTATCTCTAGGAACTGAAACTCTTCTTTCCCTTTTCTGTTCTGTTTCTCTAGAACCCTGTTGTTTTCAACTTGTTGGTGCAAATGTGCCTAATTGTGCCCTCTGGGTTGGGAGGGAGGGCCAGTTTGGTGTAGTGGTTAAGTGCACAGACTCTAATCTGGGAGAACCGGGTTTGATTCCCCACTCCTCCTCCACATGCAGCTGCTGGATGACCTTGGGCAAGTCATAGCTCTGTCAGAGCTGTTCTCTCAAGGACAGTCCTGGAAAGAGCTCTCTCAGCCCCACCTACCTCCCAGGGGGTGTCTGTTGTGGGGAGGGGGAGGGAAAGGAATTAGTCAGCCGCTCTGAGACTCCCGAGTGAAGGGCGGGGTATAAATCCAATCTCTTCTCTCTTCTTCCTCTACTCAGGAACTGCCTTTCCTTTCACAGATCCCACCGGCCGGGCAGCTCCCGAGGCCTCCACGGGCATCCCAGTTGGCTCCTGTCCCGAGACGGGCGCTGCCAAAACTCCGTCGGTCACCTTCAGTCTTGAGCCCGAGGTGTTTGGCCGAGAAGGCCCCTTGCCTGAGCACTCGGGCTCCAAACGTACCGATGAGGAGCACGAAAGGATTGTTGTCGGGACCGCGCAGCCGGTTCCAGGGGGGAAACTGAGCCGCCTCTCCAGAAGCAGGAGGGGGCGGCCGAGTGTGGCTTCGGAGGAGAGGAGGGATGTTGCACGCGATGGAGACCCGCCGGGGCACGAAGGGGCCAGCCGGGAGGGCCCTCAGTCCCCAGTCTTCACCGGACACAGCAGCAGTTTGAAGCTTGAGCCAAGCCTCCCAGAGACACCTTCCGTGACCACAGCAGAACGAGAAGGCAACCCAGGGCCCCCTCTGACACCGCCGCTAGAACATGGTCAGGGACTGCTTGGGGAGAACGTCCCTCCCGGAGTCCTCGGCCCATCTCCCAGCTACCTCTTGGAGGAGGGGGCCTCGGCCCTCCCCGAAGGCTCAGCGGTCGAGGGCGCCATTTTGCTTCCTGACGCTCAGAATGTCTCAACAGAAGAAGAGAGGGGCCAGGAGGATAAGGAAGATCTGGGGGGAACTGCCCCCCAGGCAAGCGGAAGTGGAACACCCCAAGAGAGAAGCCCGCTGGGAGAGCCACGGAGCTCCGGACACTGTAGCAGGGACTCTCCCGCCATCGAGCCAGGACGGGCGGGTGCAGGGTGCGAGGCAGGGGCTGTGTCTCCCCACCGGGAGGAGGGGGCCTCTCCTGCCGCCCCGGCCGACAGCCTGCGGGACTCCTGCACGGTCATCGAGGGACTCCTCTTCCCGGTGGAGTATTACGTGAGGACCACCCGCAGGATGTCCCGTTGCCAGCGGGAGCCGAACCTGGACGCTGTCATCCAGAGCCAGCTGGGCCCGAGGAGGAGGAGGAGCCAGAGGGCCTCCCCGAAGGAGAGAGTGGCGAGTTCGGCCCCACCCCCCCGGGGGCTGCCCGCAAGCTCTCCCGCTGCGAGCCAGGAAAGCGGGAGCGGGTCCCCTCTGGCGCCCAAGGAGCAGGGTGAAGGGGTGCCTCCGAGTGGGGGTCCCACACGGCGGAGCAGAAGGGGGAGGCGGAAGGGGAGAGGGCGGCCTGGGCGCAGGCCTCCAAGCCGTGGGGCACGGGGGCCGTTGGCGTCAGCGGGTCCCGAAGGAAACGGCGGTCTCACAGCAAGCGGGACGTGTCGCTCTGAGCCTCGAGAGCCAGCTGGAAACCAGGGGGGCCATGCCTGGGTGGAGCCGGCCCAAAGGGGCATGGTGTCCTTGCGGCCAAGGGAGTCCCCAAGCGCCTGTCCGGAACGCCAGGCGGGAAGAGCACCCCCACCAGGTTTGTGGTTCCGAAACTCCGTGGTGTTTCTGGGGGCGAGGCTTGCGCCTGCGTTTCCCAGAGCTTAGAAGAGGCATTTCTGGCAGGGAGGGGGGGTGTCATGGTCCCCGAGAGCGGTTCAGAGGGG
>NW_015161975.1:122166-170048 GCF_001447785.1 Gekko japonicus | reverse complement strand
TCAGAGTGATGGGGCCGCGGTCGCCTCTTGTGGCGGCTTTTTGGGGAAAGGTCAGGCAGGGGCGTGGCTGGCTGGGTCCCTTGGGGTCAAGGCTCCCTCTAAGCTGTGGAGTCTTCTTGTGAGCAAGGATCCTACTTTGTGAGCTACGGGAATTAAAGCTGTGAGCCAGCCATTTGGCTCCTGCATGAATGAGTCTGCTCTGGAGCCCTCCTTCCTGAGTGAAGACAAAAATGTCTGAGCCGGAGGTTAAAATAACTGTGAGCTAGCTCACACTCGCTCAGCTTAGAGGGAACACTGCTTGGGGTCTCTGCTTCTGCCCACGGAGCGGCCCCTCCTACAAGTCTTCCACAGGTTCTGAGCACCCTTCAGGACGGAGTGTGTCGGGAAGCAGCAGACCTGAGCCCTGGGGTGTCGCCCCTGTGAAGGTCTCCAGTGCGAGAACACAGGAGAGTTCTGGTGCCGCTCTGTTCCTTCCAGTGGGCCTTGTGGGGCAGAGCCTCCCTGTGGCTTAGGCCCAGCGTTCATCGGGGCGGGTGGATGTTCCTCCGTAGATCCTGAAATGTCTCGGGCCAGCCCTGCCTGCGGAAGTTTGCATTTCGGGGGCCCTGTCAAGGACTTGCTCGTTGCTAGTCTGCGGTGAGGCCGTGCAAAGTGCTGGAATGGCATTTGGAAATGTGCCCGGAAGTGTGCCCAGGTTTCATGCATCCACACAGCGAGGGTCCAGACGCAGTGCTCCCTCCAAGCTGAGTAAGTGTGAGCCAGCTCAGAGTGTTTTAGCCTCCGGCTCACACATTTTTGTCTCCGCACAGGGAGGAGGGCTCCAGAGCAAACTCATTGATGCAGCAGCCAAATCGCCCGCTCACAACTTTAATGCCAGCTCACAAAGCAGGATTTTTGCTCCCAAGACTCCACAGCTTAGAGGGAAAACTGGTTGCCATCTTCCAGGTGGGAGCTGGAGAGCTCCTGGAATTGCACCTGACCTCCAAATGACAGAGATCAGTTCCCCTGGAGAAAACGGCTGCTCTGGAGGGTGGGCTCTGCAGCATTATCCTCTGTGGAGGTCCCTCCCAGTGTTCCCTCTAAGCTGAGTCAGTGTGAGCCAGCTCACAGTTTTTTAGCCTCTGGCTTGCACATTTCTGTCTTAGCTCGGGAAGGAGGGCTCCAGAGCCAACTAATTTATGCAGCGGCCAAATCGCTCGCTCACAACTTTCATGCCAGGAGCTCACAGAGTAGGATTTTTGCTCGCAAGACTCCACGGCTTAGAGGGAGCCTTGGTCCGGAGATGTGGGTGAGTTTCTTTTCCGTCTTTGCAGGTGGAAGGGGGAGCAGGTCGCGTGTGGCAGCGCCGGACCCTTCCCCGCTCGGCAGCCTTGGGATTCCCGGCAATCTTCAGTGGCTCTCCTCTGACTTCCAGTTGCCCGCAGATGAGTTTGGCCACCTCCAGTCAGAAAAGGTCAGAGCTTCTGCCCCCAGAGCGCCGGAGATCCCGGAGGCTGCTGGCGAGTCTGTCGGGCACCTCCGGGGTGCTGACGGCGGCCTTCAGGTAGCCAGAGAGAGACCGGGTGACCTCCTCCTTTCTCCAGAGGGCCAGCCCGCAGAGCCCCCGGCCTTGCACGTGAGCAGCCTGCTCCTCTCTCCAGCCAACACCACCCTGGAGGGGGGAAGCCCTCCGCCGTTATCCCTGCTGCCCACCCTTCTCTTCCCGATGGTGGGGGCCACCCCCGTCACCCAGGACTTCTGTAACGCCCCGTGGCACGTGCCAGCCGGTTCCCCGCAGGAGCCGAGTGCCAGAGCAGCGGGCGAGCCAGTGTGTGGCACGGAGGGAGAGCGGTGGCACACGGGGGCGTCATGCCCTGAGGGTGAAGGGGGAGCCCGCCGGCAGCATGATGAAGCGGCAGCTGTGAGCCTGGAGGCAGGGCGGGAGCTGGCGGCGGAGCTGAGAGAGCTCGGCAGGGCCTCTGCTGACCAGGTAAGAGGAGGAGGAGCCTCCCCCGGAGGTCGGGCCTGCTCCTGTGCTCCCTTGCTCTTGGTGGGGGGAGGCAGGAAGGTGGCTGGCAGAGCGGCCGCTGGGTCTTGCCGCCGAGTAGACATGGAGCCCTACATCCAACATCTGGCCTGAGGAACGGAGATGGACCTTCGCCCTCCCCCACCTCTCTGTCCCGCTTCCAGGGTTTCTGTGCTCCCCCGTCCCGCTCCCTTGGGCCCCCTTTTCACAGCCCCGGTCCAGTGTTCCCTCTAAGCCGAGTTAGCGTGAGCTAGCTCACAGTTCTTTTAGCCTCCAGCGCACACGTTTTTGTCTTAGCTCAGACAGAAGGATGGGGCTCCAGAGCAAACGGATTGATGCAGCTGCCAAATCGCTCGCTCACAACTTTAGTGCCAGGTAGCTCACAGAATAGGATTGTTGCTCACAAGACTCCACGGCTTAGAGGGCGCACTGCCCCTGTCCCTTGGTCCTTTCTGCTTCCCATCTCTCTGTTTTCGTGCTTGTTGGCCCACTCCTTCCTGCCCGACGCCACCCTCCAGGCATTAAGATCCTGCAAGAGATCTCCTATTTTGGCCGGAACGACCTTTCACTTTCCTCACAGATGCTGGACTGATTGCTGGCATTCCATAGCTGAAAGTTTTCCCCTGAGTAGGTAGGGTGTCTTTGGCATTCCGAACTTCCCCTCACTGGATCTTGATGTCTTCTCGCAGCACGACGCAGCAGCGGACGGCTCGGTACGAGCGCCGAGGGGCCGACAGGGAGAAGGCACGTTGCAGATGACATCCAAGCTGAAGGTGGGCAGGACAGAACAGGGGTGGAGCTGTGAACAGGCTGGTCGAGGGACCAACTTCCCCTCCGCGTGGAGAATGCCTCCTGCAGACACTTACCTGCACCTTGTGCATCTTGTGGAGGATCAGGCCCCCAGCAAGACAATACCGTTCAGGCTTCCGTGGAACATCGGAGGGGCAAAATTTGCCGCTTCCATCTTGTATGACTTAACATCAAATAAGGCTCCAACTATTCCTCAAATATACAATAATATTCAATACATGAAATACAAGAAATACAAAGAATATGACAGGCTGGGGATGTAAAGTAATATCTAAGACAGTGATGGCGAGCCTTTTAGAGACCGAGTGCCCAAACTGCGACCCGAAACCCACTTATTTTTCGCAAAGTGCCAACACGGCGATTTAACCTGAATACTGAGGTTTTACTTTAGGAAAAACAACTCACACATTAACTGAAGATGATCCAAACAAAGTAAGGAAAGCAATCACAAATGCTTTCATTTACTTAACATTATTTGGCAGAGAATTCGACACTTAATTGATGGTCTGGGCCTGGCTAGGGCGATGGCACGTGTGCCCACAGAGAGGGCTCTAAGTGCCACCTCTGGCACCCGTCCCATAGGTTCGCCACCACTGATCTAAGACTTCACGAATCCCAATTTCGATGGTCTGAAAAACATGACCGTCAAATGTCCATAATGAGCCTGCCTGTGCAGGCAAGGTGGGGTATAAAATCGAAATTAATAACTAAATAAAGCAAGTACATCCACTTCTTAAGACTTGAGACAAACAAAGTCAAGCACGCTGCAGTCAGCAAGTAGCTCCAGTCCTTAAGGCTTGAGACAAACAATAAGGAATAAGCAGCGGTCATCAACTCATCCTCCAGATTATCCAATGAGTTTTCGATCCCTTCATCAGGACTGCACCTCAACGGGGACTCCCAAAGAGGCACAGCAACAGGAGCTTCTCAGCCAGTGATGCCTCCAAACTGTCTTACTGCCCAGCAGTCTCTCCAAACTACCTTGTTTTTCTTTATTCATGATGGATACGTGTAGCGTGACTCTGTAGGTGCTCTTCCATCTAGACGAATGTAAAGACTTGCAGCTTCCAGGCAGGCTGGAGCTCTCCCCCCCCCCCGCCCCCCAAAAGGACCACCAACCTCCTCTTTTTTGTTTGTTTGGAGTCCAAAACACAGAGCTGTATCTTGCTGATGATGATGCCCCAGAGTGACGTGTGCCGTCGGGGGTCAGTAGATGCCTCTGCTGGAATAATTCCCTTCCTCCTCCTCCTCCTCCTCCTCTGTTGTTCAGAATCCCGCCGGTTCCTGCTCCGTGGACGTGAGCGCCGTGTGGTGGGAAGTGGCTGACTTCGAGGAGTTGCGCATCGTGATCGCTTGCAAGGCTTCTGTCGCCCTCTGGAGGCGCCTGGACTCCGGCTGCTGGGAGACGGTCCACACCTGGAGCTTCGCAGAGGTGGGTCTGCGCCCCGGCTGTTGGCGCCTGCAGCTAGCTGGGCTTCCCCGCAGGCTCCTTCTCAGGATGGGCAGACACTCGAGCATGGACAGAGATCACGCCCCGCCTAGCTGTGGCCGCCGCTTGCACCTTCCTAGCCCCAGCGGGATCCAGCGCCTCCCACCCCACTGTAAGTCTGCCTCGTCGGTCCCGTCAGCCAGGGTGGCCAACGCAGAGAGTGCTTGGCGGTTGTCCCAGAGCACGGATTCTAATCTGGGAGAACCCCGTTTGATTCCCCACTCCTCCACATGAAGCCAGCTGGGAGACCTTAGGTCAATCACAAGTTCTCTCAGAGCTGTTCTCTCACAAGCAGTTCTGGAAAGAGCTCCCTCAGCCCCACCTCCCTCACAGGGGGTGTCTGTTGTGGGTAGGGGAAGGGAAAGGAGACGGTGAGCCGCTCTGAGACTCCCTTGGGTAGTGAAGGGCCATGGGGTATGAATCCAATCTCCTCTTCTTCATTTCTCAAGCCAGCCCAGTTTGCAGCTGCTGAACAAAGCCATTCAGGCCCATGACTGGGCTCTCTTTGGGGCGTGTGGAGCAGGCTACCGGCTGACCCCGCCGATGGAGAGCCCTGCAAGGGGGGGCTGGGGAGGCGCGGCCTGGGCCTGGGGGCGGCTTGACCTCGCGGCTCTCCTCCTCCTCCTCCAGGTCCCGGTCTTCCAACTCGTCCCCCTGCCGGGAGCCCACAGCCTGATGTGTGTGGCCCTGGGGGGCCCGGAGATCGCAGAGCTCAGGTGAGCAGCCTCGGAGGCCGTTCCTATCCAGGGCTCAACAGCTGCCAAACCTAGGGAGGAGACGGTGGGTCTCCCTCAGCAAGGCCACACCACGGAGCACCTGGAGGGGGGCTTCCAAGGCCCCCAAGATGGATCTAGGAGAGCCAGTTTGGTGTCGTGGGTTAAGTGCGCGGACTCTAATCTGGGAGAACCGGGTTTGATTCCCCACTCCTCCTCCACTTGCACCTGGCTGGATGACCTTGGGCAAGCCGTAGTTCTGATAAGAGCTGTCCTTGAAAAAAGAGCAGTTCCTGTCAAGAGCTCTCTCAGCCCCACCTACCTCACAGGGTGTCTGTTGAGGGGAGGGGGAAGGGAAAGGAGATTGTAAGCCGCTCTGAGACTCCTTCGGGAAGTAAAGGGCGGAGTATAAATCCAATCTCTTCTTGTTCTTTTTTGCGTGTATGCGGGGGTTATTATGCCTAAATAGCCAGTTTGGTGTCGTGGTTAAGTGCGCGGACTCTAATCTGGGAGAGCTGGGTTTGATTCCCCCACTCCTCCACTTGTACCTGCTGGATGACCTTGGGCAAGCCGTAGTTCTGACAAGAGCTGTCCTTGAAAAAGAGCCGTTTCTGTCAGAGCTCTCTCATCTCCGCCTCCCTTCCAGGGGGTGTCTGTTGTGGAGAGGGGAAGGGGAAGGAGTTTGTCAGCCGCTCTGAGACTCCTTTGGGTAGTGAAGGGCGGGGTAGAAATCCGATCTCTCCTCCTTCTCCTCCTCCTCCTCCTCCTCCTCATCATCATCATCATCAAATCCTGGTCTCAAAGTCCCGTGTAAACGATTCACAGCTCTCTCTCTCTCTCTCTGTGTGTGTGTGTGTTGGGGAGGGGAGGGGAGGGGGTGCCAGCCGGCTTGCTTCCCCCCCGTGGCAGGTTTTTGCAGGAGCCAAACCAGGTGGAGAGCGGGTTTGGGAAGGTCTGTGCTTCCCAGGTGCACGTGGGCCCAGTTCAGATCAGACCCCAGTACCAGGAGAGGGAGGGGGAGGGGGGCTTTCCCTAGCCCCCCACTCCCCCATGTCCCTGGGTCTGGCCTTAGCCCCTTGGGGGCTGCAAAGGTCGTGTCTCCCGCAGGGCCGAAGTCAGACGAGCCACGTTCTTCCTTCCTTTTTCAGGCTGCTCTTTCATTCTCTCAAAGAGGGCTGCCCGCAGCAGTCGCCGGTCAAGGCTGGAAACATCAAAGCTGTTCTGGGCCTGAGTGGCCGGAGGCTGGTCAGCAGCTGCGACGGAGCCGTGGAAGTCCTTTCCTTCCTCGCAGGAGGGTGAGGAAGGCTGGGGGTTGGGGGTGGCCAAGGCTCCCGCTAAGCAGCGTGGAGTCCTGTGAGCAGAAATTCTGCCTTGTGAGCTGCCGGCATTCAAGTTGTGAGCGAGCCATTGGGCTGCGGCATAAATGAGTTTGCTCCGGAGCCCCATCCTTCCTGAGCTGAGACAAAAATGTGTGAGCCGGAGGCTAAAAAACTGTGAGCTGCGTCACTCCAACTCAGCTTAGAGGGAACACCGGTTGGGCCACCTCGGGGACCCGCCAGAGGAGCCGGCCACCGCCCCCGCCAGCCTCCCTGTACCTACCTGCGTCTTCCCTTCCTAGGCGCTGCAGGAGGCAGACTTTGTTTCGCCCAGAGGAGACCACTGTGGGTTTTGCTGCCGTGGATGGACTGGCCGAGGCTTTGGTCGGCTTGACGGCCAGCAACTCTGTGCTTGTCTGGTAAGCAGCATCGCATTCGGAGCTCAGCTGGACTTGGGGGGTGGCTGCTGTGGAGCCTTGCAAGCAAAAATCCTGCTTTGTGAGCTCCTTCCAAACCAGAGAAGTTACAGCTCCAAATGACCGAAGCAACAGAACAAAAAGCTGTAGAAAAGCGCTACTCATTCCAAGAGAAACAATATAATTACAGCAATATTGTAAGGAAATGTGTAGTCCTTGTCCAGATGAAGTCTTCACGAAACGAATAGCTACTCCAGAAAACTTCGCCAACAACCATCACGATTATATTATGGACCTCTTTTGCACTTTGTTTGTAACTACATGAATGCTACAATAATTGTAATTCTATGGTTTCTCTTGGAATGAGTAGCGCGTTTCTACAGCTTTTTGTTCTGTTGCTTTGGGCTTTGTGAGCTCCTGGCGTTAAAGATCTGAGCGGGCCGTTTGGCTGCTGCATAAATTAGTTTGATCTGGAGCCCCGTCCTTCCTGAGCCGAGACAAAAATGTGTGAGCCGGAGGTTAAGAAACCGTGAGCTAGCTCACACCAAGTCAGCTTAGAGGGAATACTGGTGCGGCCTTCCCCAAAGCACACCCCGGAACAGCCGTGCCCGCCACCCCTTTCCGCCGCCAGGCTGCTGAGTGCACTCAATGGCTGGGGTGGGTGGGGGACAGGACTGGAACGTGGTTGGCAGAGCGGACGTCTGATCCACCACCCATCGAGAACCCAGAAGCCCTGCAATGCTGCCTCCCTTGTTCTTGCAGGAACCTGAGCACTGGCCAGCTGCTGTGCCGGATGCCCCTGAGCTATGCCTGCCCTGCGCCCGTGTGCCACCAGGCCTACTCCGACTCGGTAAGTCCATTCTGTGAAGCAGAGGCTGTGTGGCAGGTCCCAGGTTCAATCCCTGCTATCTACAGTTTAAGGGAACAGGCGGTGGGTGATTTGAAAGGATTAACATCTGGGGCAGAGGCCCATCTGGGGCAGAGAGCCAGTTTGGTGACGTGGTGAAGTGTGCGGACTCTAATCTGGGAGAACCAGGTTTCATTCCCCCACTTTTCCACTCGCACCTGGCTGGATGACCTTGGGCAAGCGTAGTTCTGGCACAAGTTCTCGAAAAAAGGGCAGTTTCTGTCAAGAGCTCTCTCAGCCCCGCCTGCCTCACAGGGTGTCTGTCTGTTGTGGGGAGGGGAAGGGGAAGGAGATTGTAAGCTGCTCTGAGACCCCCTTGGGTAGTGAAGGGCGGGGTATAAATCCAAACTCCTCCTCTTCTTCTTCTTCCATTCGTGGCTATTAGCCACAAGGTATAGACAGGAACTCTTGGTCTGGGGCAATGTTCCCTCTAAGCTGTGGAGTCTTGTGAGCAAAAATTCTATTTTGTGAGCTGCTGGCATGCATTAAAGTTGTAAGCGAGTGATTTGGCTGTTGCATAAATTAGTTTACTCCGGAGCCATCCTTCCTGAGCTAAGACAAAAATATGTGAGCTGGAGGCTAAAAAACTGTGAGCTAGCTCACGCTAACTCAGCTTAGCGGGAACACTGGTCTGGGGCCAGGGATACTCTGTATTCTTGGTACTTGGTGGTTGGGGGGCAACAGTGGGGGGGGCGTCTAGTGTCCTGGCCCCGCTGGTGGACCTCCTGATGGCCCCTGGTATTTCTGGCCGCTGTGTGACACAGAGTGTTGGACTGGATGGGCCTTTGGCCTGATCCAACATTGGCTTCTCTCTTATGTTCTTATAAAAGGCTTCTTTGCCGGAGACCCTGGAGAGCCACTGCCAGTCTAAGTAAGCAAGGCTGACTTTGAGGGACCGTGTGTGTGTGTGTGTCTGATTCAGGATAAGGCAGCTTCAGGCGTCCACACTGCAGCTGGGGGCTTGGGGGCAGAAGGCGGGTTCTGCACCCCACCCGTTCCGTTCTTTGCGCTGGCCTTCTGTGCCACCTGGCATCAGTCCAGGCTTGGATTCAGATGGGTCCTCTGTGGTGGTCTGTCTTGGGGGGGGCTGCCTGCCCCCTCCCCCGTGCCCCACGGCAGCCTCAGAGATCCCCCAGGTCCCAAGAGGCCAACCCTCAACCCCAGGCTCCCTCTCCCCCGAGACCAGTCCAGGAGCTCTCCGGAGCCTTTCCAGGGGGTTTGGCTTTAGACTGGCCAGGCAAAGGTCACAGCAGGGCTGCAGGGGGTACACGCCAACCGGAGGGGGGGGGGGGAGGCCGGCTGTGCAGAAGATTGTTGGTTTTTATTTCTTAAGGACGCCCCAAGCATTAAAACGCTCGCAGAACTGAAAAGAACTTCAGCACTGAAGTTTCCCCCCCAGAATGCCACCTGCTTTCGTCTTGAAAGGGCTGTGGCATATAAACAGTCCAACGTAAGACTTGCACTAGCTGTTACTCCCCGTCACACAGGCCTGGGATTTTAGAATCGTAGAGTTGGAAGGGATCTCCAGTGTCCCTTTAACATCCCTTCCAGGGTGTCGGGGTGTGTTTCAGCCAAAAAGGGGGGGGGGGAATCTAAACCAACAAAGCGCAAACCTCCTAAGAAAGTTTAGAAAACCAACAGAGGGCCAAAAGTTAAAAACAGAATAAGTGTACAAAATCGTCTTTATTACAAAGACATATAAAAACCTAGTAGGGACCCAAACGAAGCCTCATAATGACGCGCCAAAAATATTGATATTATTTTCTTTTCTGTTCCCTTTTGTTTCATTTATTTATTTATTTATTTATTGTTCTAGTTTAATATATATTTTCAAGGAGGTAAAATACTTATGCTACATCAGACAGAATAAATACATCTCCAAAAATTGAAAACATACCCTGTATGTATAAGAGCTGTTAAGTTATAGTTTATACATTGTGCTATATTCACTTCTTAGCAGTTATGTAAATACTTGTTATAGCAACGTTAACATTATTTACAAAAAATTAATACAAATATAAATATTTTAAAAAAGAAGTAAAAAAAATATATTGATGGTGCGTTGTCCCCAACAAGGCAATTCTGTTTGCACTCTTAGGACCTAAACTGGAAGATACATAATATTTCCAGTTCATGCAATAACTTCTGACACGAGGGAGGCCTCAAATAGAAACTTGTTGGTGTGTCATTCGATCCCATATTGGAACATTCCAGTTTTGGTCCTGTTTTATTTTTTTATTTATTGTTAATTCCCTTGTTATATTTGTTTTGTTATATTTGCTTGTTGCTTGTTATATTTTGCACTGTTTGTTATCTTTTGCGCTGTTTGACCTCTGAAGAAGGCTCTTGTGAGTCGAAACGCGTCAGGTCATACACGGCTCTCTATTGTGTGCCTTTGTAACTTTGTACATTTTACGAGGCTTTGTTTGGGCCCCTACTAGGGTCTTGTTTCATACCTGTGTGGAAGCCTATTGGGCGGGGCAGGGAGGGCCTAGAACTGCATTTCCACCAACACAAAGCCGCCATCCTGAACCCCGGTCGCCCTGTCCCCCAATCCAGGAGCGGGCGGTCCCATTTCTGTTCTCTCCCTTGTGACGCAGGGCCTCCTGTTTGTGGTCTTAAGTCACCCGCGTGCCAAGGAGGACGAAGTGCACGGCAGCCCCGCTTTCCAGGTGGTCGCGTTCAACCCCAAGACGGGTAGGAGTGCCAATGTGATGACGGTGTCCCTCCCTCCGGGGCTCCAAGGAAGGCAAGTTGAATTCCCGGCAAAGAGCCCTTGGGGCAGGCGGCTGCTGTACCGGTTGGTGGCCAGAGCACGCGGGAGCGCCGTCGATCCCCCTCTCTCCCGGAACTCTCTGGCAGAGGGAGGTCTCCCCCCCCCCCCCCTCGTTCTGGGAACCTGGGGCCTGCAAAACCTGGCTGCGCTGTGCTCTCACCACTAGACATGCCTGCTTGGTAATACAAGCATTGCCAGCTCGTTGTGGGGAACGTGCTGCCCTCTTCCTGTAGACACGTCTGGGTTTGGTCCTGCAGTTTCGGGTATTTGTTTGGGCACAAGGCAGAAAGCCCCCTCGGGCACAGGTCCCTGGTGAAGCCTGCCCAAGTCTGTTATTATGGGTTCTCTTACTGTAAGTCCGTGGAGCATTTTGGATAGCCTATGAAAGCTCTTTTCTTTCAGACTGTGGATCAGAGAGGCCTGCCTTGTCACTGCAGTTTTAAGGATGGCTGCCTAGTTGGGTGTCGTGGTTAAGTGTGCGGACTCTAATTTGGGAGAACCGGGTTGGGTTCCCCACTCCTCCACTTGCAGCTGCTGGGATGACCTTGGGTCAGTCACAAGTTCTCTCAGAGCTGTCAGAAGAGGAGGAGGATATTGGATTTATACCCCACCCTTCACTACCCAAAGGTGTCTCAGAGCGGCTGACAAACTCCTTTCCCTCCCCCTCCCCACAACAGACACCCTGTGAGGTAGGTGGGGCTGAGAGAGCTCTGACAGAAACGGCTCTTTTTCAAGAACAGCTGTGCCAGAACTATGGCTTGCCCAAGGTCACATCAGCAGGTGCGAGTGGAGGAGTGGGGAATCAAACCCAGTTCTCCCAGATTAGAGTCCGCGCACTTAACCACAACACCAAACTGCCTCTCTGTCAAGCAGTTTCTGTCAAGAGCGCTCTCAGCCCCACCCACCTCTCAGGGTGTCTGTTGTGGGGAGGGAAAGGGAATGGAGTTTGTAAGCCGCTCTGAGACTCCGAGTGAAGGGCGGGGTATAAATCCGATTTCTTCTTCTCTTCTTCTTCTTGTAACTGAAGCTTTAAGGGAGGCCTGGAGTGTGGAAAGGTAGCTTTCATCCCAAGACAGTGAGGAGAGGATCTTCTCCTGCACAAGCCCCAACTAAGTGAGCAAGAGCTGTGCCGGCAGCGCCTTTGCAAAAGGCTTTTTCGTTTCAGGGGGCTTGTGCGGGAGAACTCCCTGCTGGGACAGGGAGCCGCAGCCTGGTGGCAAAAGAGCCTCCACAGCCCAAGACAGTTCAGCTGTGAACCCCAGAGCAGGGAGGCAACATCAGGGGAAGGACTCGACCTCGCTGCCCTGTTTGTCGGACCTCCAAGGCAGTTGCTTGGTCACGGCGTGGAACAGGATGCTGGATTAGGTGGCCCCTCACGGGTCAGGTCCAGCAGGGCTCCTCTGAGGCAGCTTCTTTATATATTAAGCTGTTTGTCTCCTGGCCTTTCCTTGGGGTTCAAGGCAGCTTTGAAGTAACAGTTCGTTTGGGTTTTTTAAAAAATTATCTCTCCCTTTATATATAAAGCCGTAGTGGGCTCCAACGTTCCAAATGCACACCTTTAGTGTTTGGCCGCAAGAACTGTCAGTCAGAAGACGCTGGCTGGGTTGACTGGCTGCTTTGTGCAGTCCCGCCCAGCGTTTCAAGGTCTTTTGCATATGGAAGCTGATTGGACTTCACTCCATTCCACACCTCAAACTCCCCCCCCCGCAAGGCAGTAGGAATTGTCAGTTGCATATGGAACCTACTGTATTCTGAGGTAAAATATGTCCTCACTCATAACACATCACTTCCCCTTCAAAAGAAACAAACCCAATAACACAATCATGCCACATCACAAAGACGACAGATCACACCACAAGCAGAATACCACAAGGCAAAAAAAGATAGGAAAAGGTGCCATATTTTATTATACAACTGCAAACAATTTAAAGGGGGGGGGAAATTGCGTCAACAGGGTACCAAAATCAAAATAACACATTAAATAGATAAACAGATTAAACTGGGGATAATAGCCGATTAGGAATATATTGGTTGGTTTAAAAGTCAACATGGACATAAACTGCCAGGCACTGAAACCGCTCACAATAACAGTTAAAAACATTTTCGATTTAAAGTGTTGCATTCTCTGCAGAAGTCGCCCGGAGCCCAGTGTTGCCGATGCTGTGCTGTTTCCCCCCCCCAAACTCTTGGCTCCGTTCCCAAAGCACTCGCCTTTCCCCCTGACATACCGCCTGTGTTGCTGCATTTCTAAGGGTACAGGCGGAAGAAGGGCGTGGCTTGAGAGGAGATGTTCCGGCCGAGTCCCTCTTCCGGGCTGCCACTGTTGAGAGGGGCACAGTCCAAAAAAGCCTTTTCCCTGGTCTGTGTGTCTTTTCGGTGCTAGGTACCTGGAAGGCGACGTGCGGGATGCATCCGCCGCAGCCGTGCTGACCTCCGGAGCCATCGCCGTGTGGGACTTGCTCGGGGGGGAGTGCACCGCTCTGCTGCCCCCCAGCGCCGAGGGGAGCTGGTCACTCGTCAGGTGGTCAGTGACGGACAGGTGGCTGCTGGCCGGCCAGACAGACGGCAGCCTCTGCATCTACAGCTACGACCCGGCCATGTTCCGCCCCTGAGACGGCTGAGCGTGGGAGTTCATGGGCCTGAATTCTTTCCCCACTAGGACTTTTGAAAGTGGACTGGACCCAGAGCCCGATCCGCTGGCTGGCCTGTCCTCGGCAGGGCCCACTGGCCTCAGCGCAGAAGCCACCGTTTGGCTCAAGTTCTGTTTGGAGTCTCCGTATTGTCAAAATATTTCCTCTGGAGCGCCTTTCAGACACTATTAAACTTTGCTTTAAAAGGAAAAGGCTCGTTTCGTTTTTGGAGATGAAACAAGTTGTTATTCCGCAGGTGAAAGGGCAGCTCAAAGTTCTGTTTGCCTGGTGTGAAACTAGGGTTGCCAGCAATGTTCCCTCTAAGCTGAGTGAGTGTGAGCCAGCTCACAGTTTTTTAGCCTCCGGCTCACATTTTTTAATCTTGGCTCAGGAAGGAGTGCTCCAGAGCAAACTAATTCATGCAGCAGCCCAGTCGCTCGCTCACAAAGTAAAATGTTTGCTCACAAGACTCCACAGCTTGGAGGGAGTCTCAGACTGGACTTCCTTCTCCCTCCCGCTGGAAATTTTTTTGGGGGGCCACATTTAAGTGCCTTTTGAATTCCCTTCCACAGGGCAAGAAAGCCTAGGAGGGTACTCAGAGGAGAGGGTGCTGCTGGCCTCCGTAGGCCAAGGGTCCGGCCTGATCCAAGAGTTTACCTGGCCAGAGTCAGGGCAGGAGCATGTTTGCTGTATTACTTTGTATGTTCTGCTAAGCTTTATATCACATATTGTAGTGTCATTGTTAATAATTGAATTTTCAACATTGCATATAAAAACCAACAAATATTGTTTAATTCTACATGGTGATTTACTGTTTCACTGGTTACCATCACAGAAGCATCACTTGACTCAGGGTGTCTCTTCTTGGTGTCAGTAATTATGCTTCCTCGTCTGGTCTCCAGAACACCGGCAGGACACTTTCTGGCCTTGCTGAAGTCAGCCTCCTGCCTGGCTTCTGGAGAGCCAGCTGATCAGGGCTGTGATTCACATGAAGCTTAGCTCTTGGCAGGTTTCCCGGTACCAGATGTTTTGAGAACACTTCCAGAGTTAACCCTCCTCCTTTCATCTGGGCTAAATACCAAAATCTGAATGTACTACAGTTAAACTTCTGTGACGGCGCAGTGACAGCTGTCGGCATATAAACATGCCAGAGGAAATGTCAGAACGCGCATCCAGAAAATCACGTTCGCTTCCCCCTTGTCCTACAGTGTTATCCTCTGCCTGCTGTGGTCCTTATGAGTTCCTGTCGGCCCCGTGGCAGAGGGGCAAGAGGCAGGAGACTCTTTGGGGAAAGTTGATGATGGGGTTCCCAGACCGGCAGGCCGTGCCTTTGGGAGGGGGGGCGGGGAGCTGCTTTTTAAAAAATATTATTTCAATCTGGGAAAGCCACAAAATCCCTTCTGAATCTTTTGGCAGCCCCCAGCAAGGCGAGTTCTGCCTCGATTTTCGGCCTCACCGTTAAGGGCGGTAGCCTGGCCTTAATCCGTATGGGCCGGACTGAGAGAGCTCTTGACAGAAACTTGCGAGAATATGGAGCAACCACATTAGGACTTTGGTTTTCTGTGATGCACCTACGTCCACCCAATGCCCCACTGGGATGGCGGCTCTTCTCATTGCCTTTGGAGGCACTGGATCCTTTGGACGCTGCAACTCCCAGCATCTCACCAAAGCTTTGCAGGTGCTGCACTTAATTTTGTGGCCACACGATGCCACAATTTGTCTTGAAATCCTCTGAATTCCTTTAGGTTTACAGGCAGCCATCGTTTTAGCCGATGTCAGTTTTTCAGCCTTTGATTTAGTTGAAAGGCTAAATCATTACGAAGACCACCAAGGACCTTGGTTCTCCCAGAGGGTAATAGGCAATCAAAAGCATTCCTGGCAGTGTTCTATGTTGTGCAATAAATACCCTGTTTATTCATTGTGGGCTATTCTGACTTTTTTTAACTGCAAGGAAGCACTTCTGGACATACAGCATTTCTCACCTTATACTTTGGAATAATTTACACAAGAGTATCACAATCTTGTGTCCATGGTACAGAGGAAAACTCCCACTTTTTTGGAGCATCTGGTCAGTAGTCTTGTACTGCATAATAGACAGAATCCAACAGGTAGAGCTTTCCTTCACCACGGTATATCTAAGTGACAGAAAACAGCTCCCTCTGGTTAAATGTCTACCATTCAAGTGTTTTGTTTGAAACACTTTAATTTTAATGTAAATATGATTCAGTATAATTGCATTTTTTCCAGCCGACTGCAGAACACTATTTATGGGATATGTGGAAGCCGAAGAAAAAAATAAAGAGAGTTCTTGCAGCACTGTCTTACATGGATGATTTACAGGTCAAGAAAGGGGATCTAGAGTTTGTATCTGTGATAAGTGTGGTAGAAACTACTGAGCATTTTTTCTTTTTCTGTGTCATTTATTTGGATATGAGAAGAAAATATCTGGATCCTCATCTGAATAAGAAGCCTGTTTGCTCCTCTAAGTATCATTTAATGACTCTGTTAGCAGAGCTGGATTTTAATATAACATTAGATATGCGTAAATATATTTGTTGTTCAGTCGCACAGTCGAGTCCGACTCTTTGTGACCCCATGGACCAGCTCCTGCCAAGCCTTCCGGTCTTCCGCTGTCCTCTGAAGTTTGCTCAACTTCATGTTCGTTGCATCGATGACACTGTCTAACCATCTCATCCTTTGCCACTCCCGTCTTCTTTGACCTTCAATCTATATCTATCTATCTATCTATCTATCTATCTATCTATCTATCTATCTATCTATATTTCTATATATCTATATCTATCTATCTATCTATCTATCTATCTATCTATCTATCTATCTATCAATCTAGCTGCTGCAATTAAACATTGTTTGTTTTTAATGAATACTGAACAGCAATACGTTTTTTGTTATATTGCTGTCTTTTTCTAGTCGAACAGCCTAGTGGCTTTAAGACCTAGATGGGAACTGGTCGCTAGCACTCCAAAGACTTAACAATATTTTAGTCCAGCCTACAGGCAATACAAAAAAATACCAGGCCAGCCACAGAGATATTTTACAAAACGTTTATTTCCTGGACTATTAACCTATAATAAATTGTAGCCAGATGCGTATATTCAGAAACGGGGACCTGACACATCAAAACACTCTTCCAGGTACCCTTCTGAAATCTCCCTGCAGGTAGAGATCCAGCCTTTAAGGGAGGGGAAGTTGCCCTGAGAGGCTACGTTTCTACGCGCAGGGAATTAATTTGCGGGAAGGGCAGTACAGAAGTCTAAATAAGTAAAGGTGTATAACCACCACCACCAGTCTGAAGAGGTACGTGATCCCAGACCCCAGTTTTTCTCCTCAGTCCCCAAATCTGCTCAGCATTACTAAAAAGCCTGAGACTGACCAGCCCAGGGGGGAAAAACCTTTCTTTTCCTTATTAACAATTTTCTTATTATTATTCTTTCTTATTAACAATTAATTTCTTATTAACAATTACAAGCTGGCTCTGAAACAAACCATTTAAAAATACACCTGGGGGGGAGGAACAAGATTCCCCCTCTCCCATTTCATGAGGGAAACGGCACAGGCCCGACTGCGCATGCTCACTGGTACCCTCTCTCGGCGGCGAGTCAACCTGATCGGGCACCGGCGAAAAGGAACAGGCGCGGGAAGGGGGCGTGGCTTCGCCGCGCGTGTCGGGCCGTGGCGTCACTGGCTCCACCCTCCCTGCCTCGCCCATCCCGGATTGGCTCTCGAGTGCGCGTGCGCGCTCGGCTCTTTGGCCGTGGGAGCTCGGCTCACAGTGGAGTTTCCGGTGCTTGCGGGAGAAGCAGGCCTCAGACTGACCGTCCCCGGGGGGGGGGCTTTCCTTTTCTTATTTTTTCTCTCTTTTTCCTTATTTTATTATTTCTTATTAACAGTTACAAGCTGGCTCTGAAACAAGCCAAAATACACGTGTGTGTGTGTGGGGGAGGAACCAGATTTCCCCTCCCGCGTTTCATGAGGGAAACGGCACAGGCCCAACTGCGCATGCTCACTGGCACCCTCTCGGCGGCGAGTCGAGCCGATCGGGCACCGGCGAAAAGGAACAGGCGTGGGAAGGGGGCGTGGCGTCACTGGCTCCACCCTCCCTGCCTCGCCCATCCCGGATTGGCTCTCGAGTGCGCGTGCGCGCTCGGCTCTTTGGCCGTGGGAGCTCGGCTCACAGTGGAGCTTCCGGTGTTTGCGGGAGAAGCCGGAAGAGAAAAGGGAGTGTAGGCCGGGGGGGGCGGGGCGGCTGTGGGCGGGGCAGTGGCGGTTTTTTTCACCACCACCACCACCACCGCCCCCCTTTCACCCCCTGAGGCTGTTGAGGAGGAAGAAGCAGGGGAAGGAGGCGAGAGAAAACGAAAGGAAAGAGCGTCTTGAAGAGGGCCTGGCGGGGGTTAGGCACGGAGGCGAGGCGAGGGCGTGAATTGACGGGCGGGGCAGCGAGGAGATAAGAAGGGGGGGGGGAGGCTGAGGCCGGAGGCCTTCATCACCCTCGCAGCAGGCAGGCAGGCAGGCCGGCCATTCCTTCCTACCCCCTGTGAGGGGGGGGGGCTCCAGCCCTTAGTCCCCCACTCTAGTCCTTAAGGCTTTTGAGAGGACCCCCCCACACACACACACACCTCGTTTCTATCTTCCTGTATCGTTTTACAATAATTTAAAACTCATTTTACATCCATCTTTTGTTTTGGGGTTTGTGTTTTTTTTAAAGGGAGGGAAGTTGCCCTGAGAGGCTAATTTTTCTTTGTACCTAAATCGGGGGAGGGGGGGTGTTAAGGGGAATGATGGAGATGGGGGAAAGCGTAATGTCCCTGTAACTGTGCTGCTCATCTCCTATAGCTTATGGGTTCCTGAAGCCCCAGGCTAGTGAGGGCATTATTACCCTTCTCTTTATTGAGAGGGGGCAGGGTACCCTGGGTGGGGGAGCTTTATAATTTTAAAACAAACAAACAAACCCCAAATGGGAGACGTAGGGCCTCGCAGGAAAGTACTGGTTTTACCATGACGTGAGGTGACAGAAAGGAGGGGAGGGGTGGGGGGAGAAAAAGCCAAACGCCAAGAGCCAAAAAATCCTGGAAGCTTCCAGAAGCTGCCATGGTAAGTTTAAAAGGGGTGCTGGTGTTTCTTATGATGGTTTGAAGGGTGGATGGCATTTGCTAAGTGGACTGATGTTTAAAATGTAGCCTTTATGTATGGCTTATTTTGCGCATTCCAAAGGGTGGCTTATTCATTGTCTCCATCTGCCTAGTAGTTCTGTAAGGTAGGCTGCTGGTGTTAGCCCCATAATGCAGATTAAAATGGCCAAGAGAAGTGGTCTGAGGCTGCCTAGTGAGTTCAGGATCTTTGGACTATGAGATGTGAAATTTATGCTTTTAGCACCCACAAACTCTGAAGACCAAATGCCTTGGTGACTTCCTGTGGATGCTGAATGTATTCAAATCCTTGCCAGTGAGAGACTGGCTGGAGTGAACCTGCAATTAAGGACCGTCTCCCTTTGCAAGGAAAGCTGTGGCCAGAGAGATTTGTAACGTGGTAAGGAAGGGCATGTAGTGAGCTTTGTGGCTAAGGATGTTCGTGTTTCTTCCTGGTCTGCTGATGGTCAGAGATGGCTGGCGATCCTTACGGCAGGATGTTTCTTAGAGAGCCATAAGGGGGAGCGTTGGTACCTGCATTCCAGGACCCAATGAGCTGCACATCTCTTTGCTAAAGGATAGTGGGCAGATTGAATGGAGGCCAGATTTCCTGGCTTGGCTCAGCATATTCACATAACAGCTTGGCTGCGTGGGTTGGCCTGCAGCATCAGTTCAGCAATGGATCCGAGATGCGAGTTGATCAGCTGAGTGTAAATGGGGGGGGGGGACCTTTACTTTTACAGTTTCAATGAAGTCTTGGGCCGGAGGTTCAGGCAAATCTTTGGTGTGTGCGTAGCTATTTGCTGCTTGCGGTGACTTGATTGCTGTCATTGTGTTGCTGGGCACACAGTAAGTGGTGCTAAAGAAAGTCAGAGTATTAACATGAGTTATCCTCACCCTCAGTATATTAAGCAGGATGTAATTTGAAGAGTTCCTGCAACTTTTGAGTCCCTAGTTAACAGGCCTTTTGGAGGCTCACAGGTGTGCAAAAGGGTATTGGGAGCTTGCAATGTTAGCTGAATAAAAATCCAAGCTTTAAATTAATGCTTTAGAATTTAAGCACTTGTCTGACACATGGCATGGGTAAATTTGCAGTGGTCTGTATAGACAGGGATATAGGAACCACACCGAGCATTTTATCATTGAGGCGACTGTTCAGTTTTGAGCTCCTAGCTGGGAAGTAGTGGCGTTCCATGTGTTCTTTGCGTGCCAGTTTTTTAATTTATTTAACATTGTTTATCGTCTGCCTTTCTCACTGGTACTCAAGGTGGGTTACACATCAGTGCAGTCGAACAGGATGGGACATCCAATCAACAGTGCAGTGGGCCGTAGATTGTAGAAATCTGGAACAGCCAGAAATATGAAAAAGAACTGAGGCATTAAGGATTATTACGACGTGTTAAATGATGCAAAAATTACATAGTAAGGTCCTACTTACATCAATAGGCAGTATGAACTAAACACACCACAGCCCCTAATCCCTCTGCCCTAGCAACCATCAGAACTGCTTTGCCACAGTACAGCTACATTATCTGTATAGGAGAGGCTTCTTGATTAATTCAGGTTTGCATCGTTTGCAGAAAGCCAGGAGAGTGGTAGCCTTCCTGGCCTCCTCATCACTTGGACAGAAGGGGTGTGGGTGGTAGATTTCCTTTCTCAGGTCTGGAGTCGTGAAATTTGGAGTTACAAGTGAGTAGCAGAATTCAGCCAGGAAAACGGCAGTTGCTATTAGAAATCTCATACAGACATGCAAACATTTTAATCTGACATTGACTCGCCCCAAAACAGCTCCAACAGCAGTGTTCCTTCTAAGCTGAGTTAGTGTGAGCTAGCTCACAGTTTTTTAGCCTCCGGCTCACTGATTTTTCTCTTAGCTCAGGAAGGACGGCTCCAGAGCAAACTAATTTACACGGTCGCCAAATCGCTCGCTCGCAACTTTAATGCCAGAAGCTCACAAAGTAGAATTTTTGCTCACAAGACTCCATAGCTTAGAGGGAACATTATCCAACAGCCTGAGATTTTGAAAGCTTCCCCCCCCCCATTTATGTAACAGCCAGCGCAAACAGTGTTTCCAAAAATGAACTTCATGATAAGCATTTCCCCAATTGCAGTTTTCTGTGGGAAGCAACATAATCTGCGTACTTGGGTATCGCAGCAAATCCAAGAGGTGGGCTGCAGTCAAGCCATTTTATTCCACTGGATTCCACTGTTACTTCTCCCACCATGCTCCCATCCATTTAAAGTGCCAGTTGGTTATAATATTTTTACTGGCTTGTAATGCAGACCCAGTGTGGGTTGGCAGAGTGCTGTGGAGGCAGGTGCCCTGCCACTTCCTGACTGCACTACTATAACATATTCCCTCTAATGTAGTCCTTTCCCCCCGTTACATGGAAGCATTCAGAGTAGCTTTTGCCTTTGGGTTTGTTTGTTCTTGCAGGTGTAGTATTCATTTTTTAAAAAGTTTATTTCCATTGGCATGCTACAGCTCAAGAGCACGAATATAGAGTCCAGTGGGGCACCTTGAATACCAACAAAGTGTTATTCGAGGTATGAGCTTTCCTGTGCAAGGTGAGGTTCAAACTTAGACAGGGGCTGAACATGTAACATGATGAAGATGAAGGACAAACCGGACAAACCCTATACCAGAGGATAAATGGACACAAATCTGACATCAGGAATCACAAGACAGAAACCTGTAGGAGAACTCTTCAGCCTTCCAGGACATTCAGTGAGTGACCTCAAGGTAGCTGTTTTATTACAAAGGAACTTCAGGAACAGAATGGAAAGGGAAATTGCTGAATTACAAGTTATTACAGCACTTGGGACAAAAGCCTCCCCAGGACTCAACAGGGATATTGGTTTCTTATCTCATTACATATGCTAACTCATTCATTCCTCACACATGTATTCTCATACAAAGGGACTATACATTTCTGTATTTAGTATATTTCTTTTTCAGAATAGCACATTAGAATACTGAATGTAATATTGGAATGTTTGGCTGACATAACACTACACCCATCTCAAAAAAGAAAAGAAATGCTGTCATGTGACCTCCACGACTGAGAGGAGTGAATGGAGAGTCTTAGTCTTATTTTGACATATGTATTGCTTTACAGCTGTTGACCTTATAATCTTAGCGTGTTATTTAGTTTGGCTTTGCATATCTTGAAATATCTTCACATGTTACATGTTAATTTGCCCGTGTCTGTAAGTTTGAACCTTACCGTCCATTCCAGTGTATTTGAAAAAAGTGTGCTTTGCATGCGAAAGCTCATACCTTGAGCAAAACTTTGTTGGTCTTCAAGGTGCCCAACTGGACTCTGAATTTGTTCTACAGGAACGTAGGTTTCTGTTGGTTTAACTGTGGAACCAATTAACCTAGGCCGGGTCAGCCTTACTTGGAGATTTCCAAGCGATGTTGGGGCAGCCATCTGTCAGGGGTGCTCTGGCTTTACATTTGCTGCCCTGTGCAAGGAATTGGACTAGATGACCCATCAAGGCCTTTTCCAGGATGCTGTGAAAAAACAGACGGAGGGTGTCAATAGCAGCAGCCATACTGGTCACCAGCAGCTTGGAGATTCCTCAAAACCCAAGCTGAGGCTTCTCAGTGTGCAAGCTCCTTTGGGGGGGGGGGGGGAGGCATTATCAGTCTTTCCCTGAGATGGGAAGTTTGGGGTCAACATTCCCCACATCTTAAAGTTATGTTTTCAGTTCATGCAGTTCAGACAGGCCTGGCTGTTGCTCCATAGAAGCACACCCCCAAAGGATTCCATGCCCTGCTGGGGAGAAGGCATGGGCAAGATTTTAGCTGAGCCGGTGAGGACTAGTGGCAGTATACCCAAGTCTGGGTTTGATGCAGTTCTCTTAGTTTGCATTCTTGATGCTTTCTGTCTCGTCTGCACGGTGAGTCCTGGTTTTTTATAGCCTTGTAGCCTTAGAAATTTTACAGGAAGTAGGAAAAGGTGAATGGATTAAAGAGCCTGTTGATATTTGGAGGAAGGGAGCTGTAGCAGCCTGCTTTAGCAGTTTCTGGGTGGTGTATTAGAAGGAGAAGGGGGGGGGGAGGAGATTGGATTTATATCCCGCCCTTCATTCCGAGTCTCAGAGCGGTTTACAATCCCCTTTCTTTCCCCGCAACAGACACCCTGTGAGGTAGGTGGGGCTGAGAGAGCTCTTTCGAGGACTGCTCTTGAGAGAACAGCTCTGAGAGAACTCGTGACTGACCCAAGGTCACCCAGCAGCTGTACATGGAGGAGTAGGGAATCAACCCCGATTCTCCCAGATTAGAGTCCGCGCTCCTAACCACTACTCCAAACTGGCTCTCTAATCATTTAGGTTGCTGTCAGCCACATACCACTGTCTCCCAAGGTCTCGGTAATCGTTACAGAATTATTTTTCCCCACAGTACATTCCGATTCTTCCTAGTTCCCTTTTGCCTCCCATTTCCATTACTATATTTTATTAGAAAATATCACACAGATAATTTGTTCAAAGATCTATCTTTTTTTTAGTCACAGCTGGTTTCTCAGCCAATAGAGTAAAGTGTAGAGGAATTTATTCCTACTAAACACAAAGCCTTGCGGGGAGGGGGTTTGGATTTGGAAAGCTGGTGTCTTTGCCACATTGCAGGGAGCCTCTGAAAACAAAATACTGTGCGAACTGCAAACTGCAGGAGAAATTACTTCTGGAACTGGGAGGGGTTGTAGTGGGGATGGAGAATGTGTTTGGGTTAGGCTGTAAATGATTACCTTATTCAGACTGGCTACATTATATTCCTAATCATGTTTTTTTCTTCTATGCGGATCTGGAAAATAAATTTGTTATTGGCTGTTGGAGGCTTCTGAACCATTTAACAATTAGCGTAATGTAATCGTGATGGGCTGCTCTGTGTACGGAAGAGCAGCCCTGCTGCATCAAAGCCACAGGCCATTTAGTCTACCACTCACACACACACGCTCTTGGAAAGGGGCATGGAGATCAAGGTCCTCCCCTTTTGTTGTGGCACCCCTTTGGTGTTCACAGATATCCTGCTTTTGACCATGGAGGTTCCATTTAGTCCACATGATGCTATTACCCTTATATACACCTTTGGGGAGAGAGCTTAAAACAGTGCTAAGCATATTGATGTGTCCGTTACTAGTAACGTTCACTGGGATATTTAAAACTAATTGGAACCAGAAATACAAGGTCAAACTTTTTTTCCATTTTATTAATAGCTGCAGGAGTGCTCATAGCACAGAAATGGGAATGGTTTGGTTTACCTTTAGACCAGTGATAGTTCAGTAAATTCTGGTCGATAATAATAAGTTTGGGGAAAAGACAATCCACATCACTGAAAATTTTGGGTTTCTTTAAAAACTCCACTGGCACCAGAATTGTGGAAGTTTAATGCTATGGTCATATATGGTATGTATTTCAATATAGTGATAAGTCTGGGTTTGGTTTAATAAAGGGTATTATGCATGCCACAGGTTTTTCACGATGCAGAACTAATATTTTAGCTGCGGACAAAATGCTGCTCCCATGTGGAGTGCTAGGGAAATGAGTGTCCCAATTCCCGCTCAACCCTTTAGTTCATTGGTCTGACCACTCCCACCCTGACCCATCCTGCCGTGTTTTCTGAAAGGATAAAAGGGTGTGTGTGTGCCAGGGGCAAAGAGGATAAAGTAAAATTGCTTCTACAATTAGCAGCAGTTGTTACTTGCTTTTGAATTGAGGGGTTAGTCGCTAGCCAGTTCTCCCCCCCCACACACACACACACACCGCAAGGGATGAATGTGTGTCTCCAAGCATACGTGCCTCAAATGCTTGCTTCCTGTGGTAGAATTTATTACGGTCACTAGACCAACCACATATAATCCTGTGGCATTAAGCACGCGTGTGGTGTGCACTAGGAGTAGGATTTGCCACATGTACTCCACAGCTTCAGTTACAATCAGTATTCTGGTTAACGGCCTGTGTAAGCACGACAGTCAAGCCCTGAGAAATATCCGTTTTCAGATTACTTGCTTGTCTGAACAAAACCTTGAATTTGTCACCTGTGGTCCTTATGGAAAGCAACAGTGGGGGGATGGAGGTCCAGTGCTGAGATACAGCTGTTCAAATATAGACCGTCTTGTGTGAGGTTTTTTGTTCTAAAGAGTAGGAATTCATGAAGCAGTTTTGTGTGAAATTCAGGGCCTCTGTGTTGTTTTTCTTTCCCAGTCTCCCTTTTAAAATTTGACATGTAAAGAAGGTATTTAGAACATAAGAAGAGCCCTGTTGGATCAGACCAGTGGTCCAGCATCCTGTCTTACATGGCGGCCAACCAGTTTCTCTAGAGGTCCAGCGACAGGGCAATTTAGGGGCAGTTACATTTAAAAAGTGCAGCAGTACTCCGTGTGGGTGGGGAAGGTGTGCATAATAATTGCTGACTAAGAAGTGGCATACAGGGGGTAAATTGCTTAATCATCTTCAAACACTTCCTCTTCTGAAGAGCCTTTCTGGGACCCATGAATTACACATGCCAGTGTGTGTATTTAGCAAGCCGTATGAGAGGCAGAGGGGGACTGTATACTTTCTCAGCAGAACAGTGCCTGGGTAGAATTGGCACAAGGATGTTGCTCCATTAAACAAGGAACTCTGCCTGCCTGCCACAGTGTAGCCTCGCAAGTTACTCCCCCCCCCCCCCCCGGGGCTACTGGAATGCAGTGTAACTGTGATGCGGAGCTGGTTTCCGCATTTGCCCGAATGATGCGGTTGGAAAGAATTTGAAAACACACAATTTTTAATGATGTACCAAAACCACAGAGAGGTTGTGTTTTTTTTTAAGTACAATGGAGAGTTTCTCCCACATTTGAACTGACTCTCTGTTAAAAGGGGGGAAGCGTAAAAAATATTGAGGATAAGGAGCTCCAGGGATCTGAAGGTATAAGGTGCCATACTGGTTTTTGAGAGTCTTCCATTCTGTATAATTCATGATCCTCAGAAAGAGGCTGTCTTCATGGAATATGCCTTCTATTTTAAGACTCTGAAGAGGGTGGAGGAAGATGAAAATACAAGATTCTGTTGCTAAGTTACCTACTGTGTTTTCTAAGACAGCCTTAATTCAGTTCAGCTAATGAGAATTTCTGCGTTCAGCTTGGAGGGGGGAGGGGGGCTGGCAAGCCTTTCTCTCCGATGAGATTAATGAAATATGTCCCCCCCCCCTTATGAGAAGGTTTGGAAATGGGGCTTCTTTGTTTTAAAATGGAATAGTGAGTGTGTTTGAGGCAGAGGCTCATCCTTGAGAACACTACTGGCTATTGCATCACACAGGAATCTGATAATCTCTTCCTTGCTTATGGTGGCAGATAACCATTTAGTCCTCAAAATGAACCACAGTAAGACTAGGGTGCAGGTCTGTTGAACGGTCACGTCTGTTTCTTCCAATACTTCGGCTGTCCTGTTTCCTTCACAGCCATTAGTAGAATGATTTGGGCCAAGTTTAGGCAGGCCCTCCCTCTTTTCTGCCGCCTTGTATGAGAATGTCCCCCCCCCCCCCGCGCTCTCCTGATCCAGATACCTCATCTTGGGCTAGATGGTTTAATGAGCTCTTGCTGAGAAATGGAGTCACGTGTGCTTTTGCCTGCAAGCTTCATGCTCTGCGAGAAGGGAGCCCAGATTCTGGGCTCAAGAGTATTCTGCTACACTGGGTGTGCTCTGCATAATTTGGTTGGGTTTGGGGACCATTCTGGCACAGGATGGAGTGGAAGACAACCATCAGGGGAGGTCCCGAAAGCATGGAAGAGATCGGAGGTCCCTGGGGGCAGTTCAGGCTGGAAGTACCCAACACAAGACTTGGAAAATGCACTATTTTAACCCTTTCCCCCAAACCATTTTTGTAGGCGTCGGAAGAGGCCTCGTTACGAGCTCTGGAGAGTCTAATGACAGAGTTTTTCCACAATGGCACGACGAATGAAAGGAAGCGTGAGATCGGTAAGCACCATGACTTTCCAGCTTCTGGCCAGTCATAATGCTTGAAGGACCAGTAACAGATTTTCACAGTTTGCCGTTTAAGCTACATAAGCTATATACCATTTCATGTTTTGCTGCGTACATAAGCCCTGAAATACAACCAGAGCATCCACATGCCTACTCCCATGTTGCACGTACAGTGCCCTATTTTTTTTTTTTAATATGGCAGGTAGTTCTAATTCGTTGATGGGCAGTCCAGTTCTTAATTGGCAGCAGCTGATGTTTGTCTCTCTTTGTAGACTTTAGTTCAAGCTTGGCACAAAGTTAGTGTGTTAGTGCCCGAGTCCAAAGGATGTGGGGCTTCAAGCTGTACAAAAGGGGGTTGTCGCTTTATGTTTACAGGGCTGTCTTCCCGCAGTGGAGGGCGACCAGAAGGACTTGGGACCTTGTCTTGTGGAATCCATTTTCAAGGCATGGGTGGAATCTACAAAAAAGTTATGCTACTTTTCTGTGGAACTTCAGAGCTGCAAGTGTCCCTCTTCAGACAGTTCTTCCCTTCTGTTGAGGGTTGTCTCCTGCATCCCATTGGACTGTGGGAAGAGTGACCATTCCAGAATAACCTCCGTGCCGGACTTCTTCAAAGTTATGTTTTTGTGTCAGGAAACAAGTTAAATGGATGGCAGTTATCTGCAGTGGATGTAAGGGAGATCAGAGTGTCTTTTGTCTTGTTTTCTCACTCCACACTGCAAATTGTTGTGTGGTGCAGTCTGGTTACAGTATCCCAGACTAGGATCTGGGCGACACAGGATGGAATCCCTGCTCTGCCCTGACAGCTTGCTGGGTGACCTTGGGCCAGTTGCACATGGCACTCAGCCTTGCCTACTTCACAGGGTTGTTGTGAAGATAATACGGAGGCGAGGAACATGAGGTTCCCGTTAAGGGGAAAGGCAGAAGTAAGTAGCTAGAATACTTTTCCAAAGAAACTCCCTGTGATACTGGGAAAGAGCCATTTCTTTTAACATGAGAGTCAGGGACCCTCATCCAGTCATGTCTACAGCAGGTGGTGTGATGTGTCCAATTTTGGTAACGAAAGGGTTTGGCTGATAGGTGGTCCTACCAGCAGTTTGCTTCTCTTCTCTCTGTGTAGCCAAAATACCTGGAATGAACCTAGAGGGGGTGGCTCTCAGAGAGCCAGTTTGATGTAGTGGTTAAGAGCGCGGACTCTAATCTGGGAGAACCGGGTTTGATTCCCCACGCCTCCTCCACATGCAGCTGCTGGTGTGACCTTGGGTCAGTCACAAGTTCTCTCAGAGCTGTTCTCTCAAGGGCAGTCCTCGAGAGAGCTCTCTCAGCCCCTCCTGCCTCACAGGGGGTGTCTGTTGTGGGGAGGGGAAGGGAAAACGGATTGTAAGCCGCTCTGAGACTCCTCTGGGTAGTGAAGGGCGGTGGGGTATGAATCCAGTCTCCTCTTCTTCAGCGGTGGGGATGGGGGTGCCTCAGCAGCACCTCCCACCCGTGAGCTCCTTTGGCACTCTCCGTTGGCTCCCTCCCCAGGCTGTGGTGGTGTGATGGGAGGCAGCTCAGCATTTCCAGAGATGGTTTTGCTGCCGTTGTGTCCACCGTCACTCTTCAGCCTACTGGAACCTCCTCCTCCACTGGTTGCCTTTGTTAATTCAGCACACTTGGGCTTTGAACCCCTGAATCTGCCCTTGCCTGCTCTGCCTCGCAGCATCTCTCTACTGTCTTGGCTGGAGGAAACATAGAAACAGAGCTGGGAGGGACCCCAAGGGCCATCTAGTCTAGTCCCCTGCACCATTCAAGTAATTCTATTGAACTGTGACTTGATATTTAAGAGTCTACCTCTTGCTTTTCTCCCTGAAGGGGCTTGAAGTCACTCACAACAAAGCAATATAAATGAACTGGAACAAACAAAATAGTGGGGTGAACAGGCCATGGTTCAGTTTCTGGTACCTTTACAGGTGCTGTCTTAAGACCTGGAGGGCCAAGAGCCCTTTAGCTCAGGGCTGTGGCTACAGCCAAGCTGTATAATGCCTGCAGGAAGAGGACAAACTTAGCCGAGATTCCGCTGCTGCTAGTTTGCTGCCAGCAACATCTTCAGCAGTTGACAGGAGAGGAGGCACTTTACTCCAAGTCTACTGTAGTTCGTTTCTGAATGAATGAGTTCCGTTTGATGGTGGCCATCTCGTCAAAGATGTTCTCTCTGCTTGGGCTTAGTGATCCAGACAACATATTGCGCAGACTACTTCCAGCATTTTCACGCATGCTCAGAAATTTCTGCTGGCATTCTTCCCTGGAAAGTTCATCCCCCACCCCCCCACCCCCCACCCCCCCATTCCATATGCTCTCTCTGCAAGATAACTTGCCTGGGGTGGGCTGCAGCTCAGTAGCAGAGCCCCTCCCTCTTTGCATTTAGGAGGTCCCAGGTCCAGTGCCCGGCATTGCTACTTAAAAGGATCCGGTAGCAGGGTGATGTGACTGGCCTTTGTCCGAGACTTACTTGATAGGCCACTGATCTGATATGGGCTAAGGCAGTTTCATGAGTTGGCTGGACTGTTCACCCGCTCCATTAAAAACAAGAGCTGGTCTTCCGGAGTGTGAAATTGTGACATTTTTACACCTTTCTGTGTTGCCGGAAAAAGAATGCTTCTTTGGGGTGCCATTTATGGGATGCGTCTTCGTAGTTTCAGAAGCACGCTAGGAGGGGCAAGCGGTGTGAGTTTCTGTGGACAGCTTGCTTTGGAACAAGGACAGATTTCTGTGACCTTTCTCGAGGAGCCAGTGGTTCTTGTTTTTCTTAGACTATATAAAAAAAGCTAGGTTAACAGTTTTCATGCAAGCATTCCAACAGTGTGCCTTGATCGCAGATTTAATCAGGGTTTCACTTTTCGTTTAAAAACAAATTGCCGTCTCACTGGGGAATCATGCTTGTTCTTTGTTTACTGGCTTGAATCAGCCAGAGCCATTCAGACATGACAATCATGTAGTATGAAGTTTGTTAGTTGCAAAATACCTTGAGAGGAGTAGGAAACCTAGCAACCTGCTAAATGACAAAAGGTATCCCTGCGTTTCCATAAAGGCTGGTTCTGAGAACTTACCGGTGTTGGCAGCAGTGGCGTGCTCCCAGAGGCTTTGGTTTGGCACCCTCGTTGTCAAAGTCAGTCCTGAAAGTGCAGACCCACAGCTAACTGTGTAATGGGCCTCTCCAGTTAATGGGTTGTAACGGCTCTTTTGCAAATGTCTTTTTTCCAGAAGAGCTCCTGAATAACTTTGCCCAGCAGATTGGCGCCTGGAGGTTCTGCATCTATTTCCTGTCGAGCACGAGGAATGACTACGTCATGATGTACAGTTTGACAGTGTTTGAGGTGAGATTTTGGGCCGGTGTGAAGGTGCCAGTAACGTTCTTGTCTGTCGCCAGATCAGTTCTGTGGCAAAGTGCTTCATGGTGCCCTCGGCTAGGATAATTCCCCGTTCCAGACAGAATGATAAAAGCATATGCTTCAGGGCACCCGTTCCCTCAGTCTAGTAAATCCTTGCTACTTCTCGGGTAATGCACTTTGTAGCTGCAGTGTCCTTGGGAGAAGCAGGCGCCTGGGGTTTTTTTTGGAATTTTGGTCAGTAAAATCAGTATTTTTGACCCTCTGACTAGTTTCCACCCCCTGTATTCAGTTGTAATCATGCTTTAGCACTTTCTGCTTTAACCTTCGTCAGGAGTCATTTCAAGTCTTCACTGTTTTCTACCAGTCATCGGGTGTCATCTGCATATCTCAAATTGTTAAACACTCCACCTTCATCTAAATCTAATCCAGCTTTCCTTATGATAGGTTCTGTATATAGACTGAAGAGAGAGGGAGATAAATACACACCTTACAAGCAGTGAAATCTCCTGCCTTCACTGTCGCCTCAATCAAGTCTATAATGCCAGGATGTATCTTTCGCTTTCAGAACCTGATTAACAAGATGTGGCTCGGGGTCCCGTCGCAAGATAAAATGGAGATCCGCAGCTGTTTGCCCAAGCTCCTTTTGGCTCACCACAAAACTCTGCCTTACTTCATCAGGAACAAGCTTTGCAAAGTCATTGTGGATATCGGCCGGCAAGACTGGCCCATGTTCTACCACGACTTCTTCACCAACATCTTGCAGGTAAGATGCTCCCTAGGAATTGTGCACCTGAAAGTCAGTCAGCAGGTTCATGCCGAGTTGGTTCTCCTTCTCTGTGACGAATGTGAAGGTGATAAGCCTCATCTGTTTGGGGATCTTGTGAATTTTATTGTTGAACCAAACAGACGATAGAACTATAATGTGTGTCTGGTGGAAACTCTCCTCTGTTCCACGTCTTGGTTGTCCCGTGTGGTTTGGTTGCTTCATTTATACTCTGCTTTTCTCCACAGTGGGGCCCCGAAGTGGCTTACATTGGTCTTCTTTCCTCCTCCATTTTATCTCCAACTGGTTTGGTTGGGAGTGTGTGATCAGCCCACTGTTATCCCGGAAGCTTCCATGGCAGAGCAGGGATTTGCACCATGGCAGACTTGCACCATGGCAGAGGTCCTGGGATTTGCACCATGGCAGAGGTCCATCAGTGGCTATTAGCCACAAGGTATAGATAGGGGCTCTGGGGCAAGGGATGCTCTGTCGTCTTGGTGCCTGGGGGGGGGGCAACAGTGGGAGGGCTTCTAGTGTCCTGGCCCCACTGCTGGACCTCCTGATGGCGTCTGGTATTTCTGGGCACTGTGTGATCCAGAGTGTTGGACTGGATGGGCCTTTGGCCTGATCCAACATTGGTGTCTCTTATGTTCTTATGTCTCCCAGATATGGTCAGACACTAACCATTATGCCACACTGGCGCCCGTGGTCTCAGATGATGCAACCTTAAAGATAGTGGGTTTGGTTTTTTGTGAGCCTTCTGGTGAAGTCACATGTGGTGAGCAGTATCCTTTGCCTCGAATCTCACGCCACAGACTTGCTGGGTATCGGGTCAGCAAGCCACTGTTTCTCAGCCTCAGTTTCCGATCAGCAGTATGCAGAGAATAATAACAATGCTGTTTGTGTTGAGCTCTGAATGCCAAGTAGTGCTACTAGACTTGCTGGCCACACCTCATATTTACATCCCTCCCATTTCCCCACGGAGCTCACGGTGCCTTCCGGAGGATGTTAGGAGGGGCTCTTACCCCGGCAGTTTTCAGCAAGTGCTGTGAAGCTTCGGAAGGCATTGGAAGGAACTTCCTGTGTGCTTCTTTGGGTCCGTGCCATTACTGGATTAGTAATGTGAATTTGTTTTGGTGCGTTGTGATGAACTGTGGCTAGCGTTAACATGACTTGAGTGAAGGCCCCTTCTTTGGTGCAGGCTTTTCCTGTGAGCTACCTTGATAAGGGTGAAGGTAGGTTTGCATTGACTTTGGGTGCCATACCTGGGTGGAGTGATTGTCATGAAAGGGGAGCCACAACCTTGAGAGGTAGGTTAGGCTGACAGCAAGAAAATGCCCCTAGATCACCTAAAAGCATAAGAGAAGCCAATGTTGGATCAAGCCAATGGCCCGTCCAGTCCAACACACTGTGGCCAAAAATACTAGGTGCCATCGGGAGGCCTACCAGTGGGGCCAGGACACTAGAAGCCCTCCCACTGTTGCCCCCCCTCAAGCACCAAGAATACAGAGCATCCCTTGCCCCAGACCAAGAGTTCCTATACCTTGTGGCTAATAGCCACTGATGGACCTCTGCTCCATATGCTTATCCAATTCCCTCTTGAAGCCATCCATGCTTGTAGCCGCCACCAACTCCTGTGGCAGTGAATTCCATGTGTTAATCACTCTTTGGGTGAAGAAGTACTTCCTTCTATCCGTTCTAACCTGACTGCTCAGCAATTTCATGGAGTGCCCACGAGTTCTTGTCTTGTGAGAAAGGGAGAAAAGTACCTCTTTCTCTACCTGCTCTATCCCATGCATAATCTTATAAACCTCAATCATGTCTCCCCTCAGTTTCTCCAAGCTAAAGAGCCCTAAGCGCTTTAACCTTTCCTCATAGGGAAAGTGTTCCAACCCTTTTATCATTCGAGTTGCCCTTTTCTGCACTTTTTCCAAAGCTATAATATCCTTTTTGAGGTGTGTTGACCAGAACTATACACCAAATGTGGTCGCACCATCGATTTATGCAGAGGCATTATGATATTGGCTGACCTGTTTTCAATACCCTTCCTAATAATCCCCAGCATAGCATTGGCCTTTTTTATTGCAGTCGCACACGGTCTCGACATTTTCAGTGAATTATCTACTACAACGCCAAGATCTCTCTCTTGGTCAGTCTCTGCCAGTTCCTTACTGTAAAGTGTTGTGGCGCAAGTCAGGTGTTGAACCCAGGACTTCGCAGCTCAAGTCCACTGCACTAACTACTACAGCATAATAGGGAGTTGGTCAGGCTGCACCTGGAGTATTGTGTTCTGGAGGCCTAACTTCAAAAAGGTTGTGGACGGAATGGAGCGGGTGCGGAGGAGAGCAATGAGGTTGATTGGGGGCCTGGAGACCCAGAAGCCCTGTGAGGAAAGGCCGAGGGACTTCGGAATGTTCAGTCTGGAGAAGAGGAGGTTGGGGGGGGCATGATTGCTCTCTTGACGTGTTAGAAGGGTTGCCACTTAGAGGAGGGCTGGGGGCCATTCCTGTTGGCAGCAGAAGAGGGGACACACAATAATGGGTTTAAATTAAGGGCAGGAAGGTACTGGCTGGATATGAGGAAAACCTTTTTCTTCAGTCAGAGTTGTACAATAGCGGAATCAGCTGCCTGAGGAGGCGGTGCGCTCCCCCTCACTGGCAGTCTTTAAGCAGCAGCTGGACGAACACTTGTCAGGGATGCTCCAGGTTGTCGGTGAGCAGGAGGTTAGACTAGATGGCCTCTATGGACCCTTCCAACTCTGTGGTTCTATGAGTTAATATTTTTCAAGCCAGCAGTTGTACTGTTACCTGCATCTACTCTCTACACAGCTTTTTCTTACACGGAGCTGGACTTCTGTCCCTAATTAACCATGTTGTCTTCTTTTCTTTTTTTTTGTAATGTGCAAATGGGGGTGACAGTATCTGTTGGCCTTGGGCTGGTTTCCAGCACAGGCCTTCTAGATAAAGTGCCTTGTCACCCTGTAGGAATGGCATAAAATCTCTGGAGTATCCATCCCTCCTTGTCATTCAAGATAATAATAATAATAATAATCTTTCAATTTATTGATCGCTCAATCCTTGCAGAGCTGCCGGCTCTAAGCGATTTACAGTTACTCATGTGTTGACACGGGACTAACAATGATGGGGGTAAGGGAGGACAACATATATCTTTTTTTTTTTTAATCACACACACTTCGCAGTCGACAGGGAGTTTGGTCAGCTGTAAGCATCAGACGTGTTCCGGCAGCAGATACAGGCTAAATGTTGCCCTTTTGACTGTTCTGAACGTGTTCCCATCCTTGCTGTGCTTGGCAAAGCACGGCTCTTTAAACTCTGCATGTAGAAACTCTCATGGCATCCGCTCTGCCCAGAGTTCAGAGATTGGTCCTGCTTCGATGCTATGTGTTATCACTGACTTCTAGAGTTCTGTTAAGCTCCTCGAAGGGAAAATCCAGCCCAGTACCCCATCCCGATCCTTTTTTTTTAACCTTTTACAGTTGATCCAGTCCCCCGTGACCACACCGCTTGGGCTGATCATGCTGAAGACGACGTCAGAAGAGCTGGCGTGCCCACGGGAGGATCTGAGCATAGCTCGGAAAGAAGAGTTGCGGAAGTTGCTCCTAGATCAGGTCCAGACAGTCCTCGGGCTTCTTACAGGTGAGGGCTGGTTCCTCTTCTGGGGAGAGGGAGTCCCTGGTTTTTCCACAGCGATGGTTTTTGGACCTGGGCAGCAGCTCCTTCGAATGTCTCTTGATGCACCTTCACAATCTGCAGTGGATAACCCAAGGACACTGTCACCGCCGCCTATTTTTGTGTCAATGTTGTTCCGTCACAATTTCATACAGCCAGTGTGTTTTAGTGGACCAAGGTAAGTGTCCTGGAATACAGGTAGAGGAAGGCCACAGAGCTAGGTCACAGCCAAGAGTCCAGTCCAATGTTCCCTCTAAGCTGAGTTAGTGTGAACTAGCTCACAGTTTTTTAGCCTCCGGCTCACACATTTTTGTCTTAGCTCAGAAAGGATGGCTCCAAAGCAAACATTAATGCAGTAGCCAAGTTGCTCATTCACAACTTTAATGCCAGTAGCTCACAAAGTTGAATTTTTGCTTACAAGACTCCACAGTTTAGAGGGAACATTGCTCCAGACTAGAGATCAAATGCCAGTTTAGCAGCAGTCAGAGTTCATGGGTTGTTCAGGGAAGCAGAGTCAAGGCAGTCTGAGGTTGCTGATCAGCAAGGTTCAGGCAGGCCCAAAAAGCAGGATCAAGGGTCAGTCCAAAAGTCACAGGAGGCAGGCAGAGTCCAGAGTTGTTGCCACCAAGTCCACAGGGTTGTGCCACGTTCCTTCCACAGTCTGCGGTTCTCCAGGTCTGATTCACGCAGGCATTCCTTAACAAGCATGATTTATCATTAAACAGCTGGCGCAGAGCCAAGAGGCGAGCACTCTGCCTCCGTGTCCTTAAGTCTTGTCGGAGCTTTTCCTTTGGCTGTTCAACCAGCGGGAGCCTGGTGGGCCACTTTCCTGCAGTTGTGCTTCCTCGGCTACTTCAGAGCTGTGCCTGGGTGGGTCAAGGTCAGCTGCTGGCAATGAATCCTGAGGCTCCCTAACTTCAGCTGGTTCAGAGCTGGCTGCATGTGGCTCCTCAACTCCTGGACTCAGGGCCGGTCAAGCTGGCCCGCGACAGTCAGCGGGATGTGAGTCGACATTCCTCCTTAGCCATGAATCTCACCAGGTGACCTGGGGACTCTGTCCGGCTAAGTCACCCCGCAGGGTGGCTGTGAGGATAAAATGCAGGAAAGGAGATCTGTGTGTGCCGTCCTAAGTCTCCTTCAGGAAAGGGTAGGACGCGGAATGCTTGGTTCTACATTCCTCCTCTGGCCTTGCCCAGAAGAGACTGTGATGGGGGGTAAGCTGGCATTTTCCTAATCTGGGAGAGCCGGGTTTGATTCCTCACTCCTCCACATGCAGCCAGCTGCGTGTCCTTGGGTCAGTCACAGTTCTCTCAAGAGCCGTTTCTGTCAAGAGCTCTCTCAGCCCCGCCGACCTCACAGGGTGTCTGTGGTGGGGAGGGGGAATGGAAAGGAGTTTGTAAGCCGCTCTGAAACTCCTTCGGGTAGTGAAGGGCCAGAGGGTATAAATCCAATCTCTTCTTCTTCTAATCTGGGAGAGCCGGGTTGGATTCCCCACTCCTCCTCTACTCGCACCTGGCTGGATGACCTTGGGCAAGCCGTAGTTCTGATAAGAGCTGTCCTTGGAAAAGAGCAGTTCTCTCTCAGAGCTCTCTCAGCCCCACCTACCTCACAGGGTGTCTGTTGTGGGGAGGGGAAGGGAAAGGAGTTTGTAAGCCGCTCTGAGACACCTTTGGGTCGTGAAGGGCAGGGTATAAATCCAATCTCTTCTTCTTCTTCTTCTAATCTGGGAGAGCCGGGTTGGATTCCCCCACTCCTCCACTTGCACCTGGCTGGATGGCTAGGGAAAGGAGTTTGTAAGCTGCTCTGAGACTCCTTTGGGTAGTGAAGGGCAGGATACAAGTCCAGTCTCCTCCTCTCCTCCTCCTCTTCCTTACTGGGGCAATTCTGGCAATACCCGGACGCTGGCATCACACCACAGACTGACTGAACTCTTTGAAAGAAGCTCTCCAAAACAGCTGCCGGTTCCTAATATGCATGTCTCCATTGGGAGAGGGGCGCTCTTGTATAAACCTAGCTGGCTGTTCTAGGAGGAGTCCAGGTGGTGCTTGGCAATGCCCGTGGCTTTTGTGCTTCTTTCCCAATAGGTATCTTGGAGAGCATCTGGGACAAATACAGTGTTACTGCTGCCACACCGCCGCCATCTCCGAAGTCGGGAGAAAGTGGTAAGGCCTGGTTCTGACCCGTCTCCTCTGTGTGAATGTGTGTGTGTTTATCGACTGGTGATCACGTTACATATAAGAGGACTCGGGGCACGGGGCTGTGGTTGTGAAGGAGAGCTACTGTAGCCAACCCCTTCCCTGCTGCTCAAGTAGCGCCGCTTTCCAGAGGGGTGACGCTGGTGTGGGAAGGAGGCTGTGTCACTACCTGCTCTCCCCCCCCCGTGTGGTGTCGTTTGACATCACGCCAGTGGCTCGGTAGGAAGCCACACTGCTGTGTCTCCCGCGCGTCTTGGGTAATATCAGAACAGGCCTTTTGAAGACAACACAATAACTTGGTGTAGCCCCGGTGACTCCCAAGTTCGGATTTCATCTTGACAAGGAGCAGTGGTAGCTTCAAGCTCTAAATCTCAACCCTCTCCTACCCCAGTCCAGCTGTAACTCCTTGGTGGTAAATACGAACCTACCGTAACCGATGGTTGTAAGGATCACCATCATAACCAAATGCTGTATAAATGGTAATGATTTGCCATTTGTCAGGCTGCACCCGGAGTCTTGTGTGCAGTTCTGGAGGCCTCCCTTCCAAAAGGGATGTGGACAGAATGGAGCAGGTGGAGAGGAGAGCAGCAGTGTTCCCTCTAAGCTGAGTTAGTGTGAGCCAGCTCACAGTTTTTTAGCCTCCGGCTCACACATTTTTGTCTTCGCTCAGGAAGGATGGCTCCGGCGCAAGCTAATGGATGCAGCAGCCAAATCGCTCGCTCACAGCTTTAATGCCACTAGCTCACAAAGTAGGATTTTTGCTCACAAGACTCCACAGCTTAGAGGGAACATTGGAGAGCAGTGAGGATGATTGGGGGTCCTGGAGACCAAGAAGCCCTCTGAGGAAAGGCCGAGGGACCTTTTGGGAATGTTCAGTCTGGAGAAGAGGAGGTTGAGGGGGGACATGATGTGAAGGGCTGTCCCTTAGAGGAGGGCAGGGAGCTGTTCCCGTTGGCAGCGGAGGGCAGGACACACAATAATGGGTATCAATTAAGGGCGGGAAGGTACTGGCCAGATACTAGGAAAAACATGTTGACAGCCAGAGTAGTTCAACGGTGGGATCAGCTGCCTGGGGAGGTGGTGAGCTCCCCCTCCCTGGGCAGTCTTCAAGCAGCAGCTGGACAAACTCTTGTCAGGGATGCTCTAGGCTGATCCTGCATTGAGCAGGGGGTTGGACTGGATGGCCCCTGGATGGCCCCTTCCGACTCTCTGTGATCATCAGATGCTGACCCCCAATTCTGCATGCCTTGGGTAGTGAATACCCTCTGCCAAAAAAAGGTCCTCATTTTGTACCCAGAAAGTTAGAACTCTGCCAGAGTGAATTTTTAGGCACGCGCTTTGTCTTTTCCCCTTTCCCAGGTGACCTCCTAAGTAGCCTGTTGCAGAGTCCCAGCACGGCCAAACTGCTGGCCCAGCCAATCCCTGTCCTGGACACAGAAAGCGAGTACGTCTGTTCCCTGGCCCTGGAGTGCCTGGCCCACCTCTTCAGCTGGATCCCCCTTTCGGCAAGCATCACCCCTTCCCTCCTCACAACCATCTTCCACTTTGCCCGCTTCGGCTGTGACATCCGAGCCCGCAAGATGCCCTCGCTCAACGGCAGCAGCCAGAACTCGGTCTTGGGGCCGGAGCGGGGCCGGCTTGGGGTGCTGGCCATGTCGTGCATCAACGAGTTGATGTCCAAGAACTGCGTGCCAGTGGAGTTCGAGGAGTACTTGCTGCGGATGTTCCAGCAGACTTTCTACCTCCTGCAGAAGATCACCAAGGAGAACAACGCCCACACGGTGAAGAGCCGACTGGAGGAACTGGATGAGAGGTAAGGCGGGGGTCAAACCAAGGAATTAGGGCTGTTTGGATTCTCTGCTTACTGCTGGGTCACCTTGACTGACTGGTTATCATGTGTAGTGTGTCTAATCACCTTTTTTCAGAGTTCCTGGGATGGAGCAATAGGGGTAGGTAGATGTAACCAGGTACGTTGGCTGTGGGAGGCTGATACATTTTCCTTTTTTTTGCAAAGTAGGGTTGTATTGTGTGTGTGTGTGTGTCCCATCCCCCCCGTTAATTACATTTGACTGCAGGTCTCAGGTGGTACAAGATCTGAATTTGCTTGCGTTCAGTTTTTGCTGAAAGCAGCTGAAGAGATCCAGAGAGGTAAAGGAGGTAGTGCTCTTCTGATTAGCATTCTCTCCCTCCCCCCCTCTTTCTCTGTCTCTGTCTCCCTCCCTCTCTCTTTCTCCCCCTCCCCACCTCTCCTTTCTCTCTTCCTCCTTGGAGGAAAACGCTAGGTTTTGAAAGGAAGAAAATACTAATGTTCAGCATGGGATGCTGTAAAATATGTGGAGGTGCTTTTTAATTGTTCAGGGAATGTTTTTGGATAGTTGAGCTAGATTATGTGTGTAGCTGCCAATCAACAATGCAAAAAGGTATTCCAAAATCAGTTCCAATTTTCTGCTTTTAATTTGTTACTTGAGCTCCTTGATAACAACGGGAGTAACCTTAGGCCGGCTTCTTCACCGATTCATTTTTCCATGCAAAACCTCAAAGAGACTTTTGTGAGACTCCCATAAAGCAACCAGGAGTGGTTTAGCTGTCTAGAAGAGCTGCTGATAAACCGGCAGGAATTGTTGCAGGCGGCACCTCTTAATATTTCTGGTGTTGGGTCCAAGGGACCCCGTGGCACTAACTTGCAATAATAGTCACTGCTGCTGTTTAAATGTCCCAGAAAGGTGACAGTGCACTGTGGTATGAATCCTTATATGCCGCACTGCTGTGCGAAGGAACCCAAGGGCAACTAACACTTGATCAAATATAGACTATCACAACAGTGAGGTGAATGGAAGTGAAACCATTTTTTAATGACCTGATTAAAACCTTGGACATCATCAGATTCTTTCCAACACCTTCCAGTGGTACTTGCATCATGAAGGGGTTATGACTTATTTATTTGTTTGTTTGATTTCTATCCCACACTCCCCACCAACGCGGGCTCAGGGCGACTTACATAAAATACATATATAAAATATAGTGAAAACAGACATAAAACAGACATAATCATTTTCCTAAAGTGCCGAATCAATTAAAGTGCAAGAGTAAGATTCCTAATTTAGACAATACCACTACTTCACTGTTAGTCCTGATGGCATTCTCACAATGGCTCAGTTTGGTTGACTAATTTATGTAGTGAGCCAGGGTGTAGGTGGTAAAGCCAGGGCACAGGGTCACTCCCCGGCTCCTAATCGAAGGCCTGGTAAGCTCCGTCTTACAGGCCCTGCAGAACTGTGGAAGGTCCCGCAGGGCCCTGATCTCCTCCAGGAGCTCATCCCACCAGTATGGAGCCGCCACCGAGAAGGCCCTGGTTATCGCCAGTCTGACATACTTAGGGCCTGGGAGGGCCAGCCAGTTTTGAGCCCTTGAACGCAGTGCTCCCTAGGGAACATATGGGAAAAGGTATGCCGGACACTGACCATAAAGGGCTTTAAAGGTCAAAATCAGCACCTTGAAGCGAATCCAGTACGCTATTGGCGGCCAGTGCAATGCTTTCAGCACAGGCTGGATGTGCTCCCACATAGAGAGGCCCATCAACGGTCTGGCCGCAACATTTTGCACCAGCTGCAGCTTCTGGATTTGGGACAAGGGCAGCCCCAAGTAGAGAGCATTACAGTAGTCTAATCTCGAGGTGGCCATTGCGTGGATCATTGTTGGCCAAATCGTTGCGTTTGTGGAAGGGGAACCAGCTGCCTGATCAGCCGGAGATGGTAAAAGGCTGACTTGGCTGTGGCTGCTACCTGGGCATCCAGGAGCACTCCCAGACTCCTAACCTCTAGCGCTGGCACCAACGGCGCCCCATCAAAGGTCGGGATCCCTACCCTCGGGCCACCCTGACTCAGGCACTGGACTTCCATCTTCGTCGGATTCAGTTCAGTTAGGAGAACAGCCCAAAAGACCCTCCAACTGAGCTGTCCTGCAGATTATGAGGACTTCCGTATCCTTAAGGGGAGCGGTGGAAGTCTCTTTAAACTGAGAGCCTCCTTGAAGACGACCCAACACTTTCACTTAGCCATTCCAATCCCTGTCCACATTCGTGTCGCTGCAGTCTCTTCTGTTGCTTATGGAAATTACAGTCAGCTGTCTCTTAAGCCGCTGGGCGCAAAACCTTTTCTGTAAAAAAAAAATGTGTCCAGGGATGTGTGTCTGATGGCTACAAGGAATCTGGATTATGTAACTAGAATAGGTACAGCTCAAAGAAGTTGAATATGTGTAGATGTGTTGGACTTGTTCTTCAAGAACTGAGCTTCAGAACTGGTGTGTGTTCTGTTTTAAAAAAAGATGTGGGGGGGGGTGTCTAGTGGGAGGATGGTCTTGTCTGGCATTGTCTGTTCCGTCAACTGGATGGCTTTCTGCTAGAACATCTGGCCTAGATCCAATGTTTGCAGATACCCAATGGGATTTTTTTTTAAAGCCGCACATCTGCACATGTCCACAAACGTGCGGGGCCCCTCCCCCACGCTTCTGACTCCCCCTTCCCCTTCAGACTTGGGATGAGGGAGCTGCTGGTCGAGACTCACAAGCAATGTTCCCTCTAAGCTGTGGAGTCTTGTGAGCAAAAAGTCTACTTCGTGAGCTACTGGCATTAAAGCTGGGAGCAAGCAGTTTGGCTGCTGCATAAAGTAGTCTGCTCTGAAGCCATCCTTCCTGAGCTAAGACAAAAATGTGTGAGCCGGAGGCTAACAAACTCTGAGCTAGCTCACACTAACTCAGCTTAGAGGGAACACTGCTCACAAGTCTTCCTTCCTCGGGCCTGTCAAGCAGCACTCTGGAGCCTTGTATGAAGCCCACGAGGCCTTCCAGTTTTAGTCGTCCTGCTGGCTAACCCGCTGTCCTTTCAGCTAACAGGGGGGAGGGTGTGCCGTCCATATAAAGCACGGAGGGGGCTGCTTAGCAGAAGATTTGTGTTTTGGATTATTTTGCCAGGCTGAAGTTGCTGTTGACGCGACTGTCTCTTTCTGCTATGTTTCAGGTGTTAATGGAAGGAAGGGTTACCGGCCATGTAGGTAATTGTTGTAGGGCTTTAATTTTAACTGTTGGCTTGAAAAATGAGTGAATTGCAATATTTCAATATAGCCGCTGCTTCTGACTGATTCAGACGTTTTCTTAATGGGTCTCTCTCTCTCCTCTGCTTTTTCTTCCCCTCCTGTAGTTACATAGAGAAGTTTACTGATTTCCTGCGCCTCTTTGTGAGTGTCCACTTGCGGCGGATTGAGTCCTACTCCCAGTTTCCTGTGGTTGAATTCCTGGCCCTCCTGTTCAAGTACACTTTTCATCAGGTACCACGTCGCAGCGCCCCTTCCGTTTCATCCAGCTCGCTTCTCGGCACTTGACTTGCAAGTATTGCAGCGTTTGTGAGACAGCTTCCTGTTGGCTCAGAGGTTCTGTACAACAATAGTTGCTTTTGCTTGATTAAAAACTACGTTTTCCCCTCTCTGCGTTTATGCAAGCCGTCTTGAAACCTCTGGCTTCAGAGTGGTGAGTCCTGTGCAGATTCACTCCGACGCCTAGAAACATGGATGTTCTGGCCAAAACCAGATCTTATGTGCCCCGGTTCATCCTCACTAAAAACACAGAGCAAATGAGAGCAGAGTTTTCAAGGTTTTTTAGTTTTTAAGCTTTTAAAAGCTAGTGCACTCGAATAACTCTTTTTGGGCCACTAACTGCCATCCTGAATAGAGCTCATACTCTTCAAAGTCTATTGACATCAGTGTAAATCTGCTTAGACCAGGGCTGTGAATGCTGCAAAAACCTGGAGCTGAAATTTTAAATGGGTAGAGCTCTTCCTTGGAGGGTGGGGGTGGAGGGAGGAACTCAGTTTCTCAAGGCACAGTGTTCACTTTCCTCCTTTTGTGTTTGTCTCTGTCTTTCAGTCCTAGGATGGAAGGAAAAGAACTAAAATAGGCTTTAAATAACAGGCCCTATGCGTTGGGTTAGGTCTGATCTTCTTAAAATGCTTGCCACCATCTTTCCTTGAATAAGATATTGTATGTTTGGTGTAGTAAAGTGCGCGGACTCTAATCTGGGAGAACCGGGTTTGATTCCCCACTCCTCCTCCACTTGTGCTTGGCTGGATGGCCTTGGGCAAGCCGTAGTTCTGATAAGAGCTGTCCTTGAAAAAGAGCAGTTTCTGTCAGAGCTCTCTCAGCCCCGCCTACTTCACAGGGTGTCTGTTGTGGGGAGGGGAAGGAAAAGGAGTTTGTAAGCCGCTCTGAGACACCTTTGGGTAGTGAAGGGCGGGGTATAAATCCAATCTCTTCTCTTCTTCTATGTGTGTGTTTGTGTTTTCATGTATGCATGTGTGTGTGTTCATGGGTGTATATATATCTGCACATATGCAGCCCTGTTGAGCCTGTCTGTGGTTTTCCTGCAAAAAAGCAGGTCTCTAATCAGAAATTAAATAAAATGAGTTGCTCTTGTGCTCTGTGTGTGTGTGTGTGTGTGTGTGTGTGTGTTAAAAATACGACTTACCTTTTTAAAAATCCTAGTGTGGTAGGTTAGATTGCTGTATGGGCCAGTGTAGTTCAGTATAATTCCATCTAGTCTGTTCTCAGGGATTAAGAGTACACTCCACTTGTTGAGATAAGCGTACCTTGCTCAGGTAGCAAAACTCGAGCTCTCCTTTGTGTGGCTGAGCTTTTTGGCTGCTGTCTGAGAGCTGTGGAAGGGAAGGGGTCATTGAGATGGGGGGGATTGCTAGATACTAGGTGAGCGTTTGGAGGACGGCCAACCTCACTGTGCAAGGAGAGGAAGCTCAGGTGGTCTAGGAAGTGACTGCCATCCTTTCCCACTTGAGTTTCTGGTTGGTGACTGTCCTGTACTGCTGCCTTCCCTCTTCCAGCCCACCCATGAAGGTTACTTTTCCTGCTTAGACATTTGGGCACTCTTCTTGGATTACTTGACCAGCAAGATCAAGAGTCGCCTGGCCGACAAGGAAGCAGTCCTCAACAGGTAAGCAATGCCAGCTGCTGTGGAGGCTGTTTAGGGTTAGACCCCTTCCAGATGTGGAGTCTGGGATTTTTTCCCCCTGGTGCACGTAGCTTTTAAGCTCTTGTGTGTTTGCATGGGTGTGATCCTGTGGTCCCCAGCTTGGTGCATGTCAGATTCCTGGTGGGGTGTTTGTTCTCCCAGCCACCCTTGGGAAGGGAGTCTTGCTTTTGCACCAGTTCCAAGGGTATAACGTGGCCGGGATCTGAAACCGTTCCAAGTTCTTTCATCCTGAGTTGCTCACTTTGACTAAGGGAAGGAATTGGAGCCAAAAAGGAAGTAGCAAACTTTGATCTCATTAATCTTCAGAGTACAAGAGGAGCACGCTTACATCACTACTTCTGGAAGTACTTTTTTGGGGAAGCAGGGTTTTTTTACAGCCCCCGTGTGAAGCGGAAGTTGTAAATTACATGTTCTATGTTGTGTTAGTTGGACAGTCTCGAGTGTGGTCACACCACAGGAACTCTGAGGGTGACTTCCTGTCCCCAGCAGTGTAAGCCTGTTTTTATTCAGCAAAGTTCCTCTTACAGAATGGTCCGAGTAAGCCGGTGTGGTGGTTAGCGTCAGTCTGGAAAGGCCTGGGTTCGAATTCCCTCTCTGCCACTTTGAATTTGGGCCAAGTCCCTTTCTCCACTTCTGAGCCTTCCTCACAGGGCAGCTTCTACTCTGTTGTGAGCAGGACTTCTACCTTGTGAGTGAAAAAAGCCAGGGGCATTAAAGTTGTGAGTGAGTTTACATTTGGCTAGTGTGGAGATTATTTTTAGAAGATTATTTTTATAACCTCGTAAAAATCGCAGAACGAATTCTTTTAAACGATATTTTACTTTACTTTATATTTTACTATATTTTTACTCTAGTTTTAAACCATATTTAAACTATATTTTAAGAATTTAAACATAAGAGAAAACAGAATTAAAGTCAAAGTTCATCACACAAAATGTTGTCCTCTACAGGGTTGACCAGGCCTCTGGAGAACAGGTCTGCCCACCCGTTTCCACTGTATTGGTAGACCTGGCCTCAGAATACAGGTCTACCTGCCCTAGTCTGCGATGTTGATAGACCTGGCCTTGGACTGTTGCCCTGCGGTGGAGGGGGGGCTCTTGCAGTCTACTTTGTTCCTTTTTTAGTGAAATATGACAACCAGCATTACAGGTCTAGTGTAATCACTGTCAGAACGCTGCCTAACCTAACAAACAGGAAGTTGCGTAAATGTTATCAGCCTGCCCAAACTATTTATTTATTTAGGTTATTTATATCCCACTTTTCACTGTGCCTCAGGGCGGCTTACAAATCATACTAAAAAGCATAATAGTCAGTGGACCCCATAGGCTCTAATGGAGAATCGATCTGGGGCTCTGAGGGGGCTGTTCTTGAAGGCAGAGGCACCAAATTTGCAGCGTAGCTTCTGGTGCCTCTCCTCAACCCCTCACCCCCAAGTTTCAAAAAGATTGAGCCGGGGGGGGGGGGTCCAGTTCTGTGGGCCCCAGAAGGAGGTGCCCCCGTCCTCCATTGTTTCCTATGGAAGCTGGGTTGTGAGCTGAATCAGAAATCCACTGAGCTGACCTCTGGAATGTTTTGCGCCAGCGCCCCCAGCACAGCTTAGAGGGAACTGTGCTTCCGAGCAATGCTCCCTCTAAGCGATGGATCCCTGGGAGCAAAAATTCTGCTTTGTGAGCTACAGGCATTAAAGTTGTGAGCAAGTTAATTAGTTTGCTCTGGAGCCTCATCCTTCCTGAGCTAAGACAAAAACACATGAGTCGGAGGCTAAAAAACGGTGAGCTGGCTCACACTAACTCAGCTTAGAGGGAGCACTGCTCCTGAGTCTCCTGGAGAAGCTGCCTCTCTTGGTGTCTGGGCTCGCGTTGGCACCTCCTGCGCCCAGGTGGTTTCTCCTTCCTCTTCCGCAAGGTGGGGCGTGTTCCCCTGTAACTTGCTGTGTCATCATGGGGCTGACGTCTGTCTGAGCTCAGGGAGGGTGGGGGCATCTGTTGTTTTGAAGCTGGGGAGGCTCGGGGGTGGGAAGGGCCCTTGACTTCTGCATTTGTGTGCAGGAAGAAGTAAACCGCTTGCCTCCCAGCAGAGTGTTCTCTCATCGGAGGGGTTCTGTCCTGTCAGTGCTGGGATAGTGTTGTAAGAGAGGCCCTGAGTTTCCGAGCAATAAGGAACAACAGGACCTCTGCGTGCCACTGTCTTTCTGCGAACTGCTGGGCGTGATTTGGAAATGGCAGCCTTCACCTCTCGCCTGTCGACTTGAATTGGGTGTACACGTGAACATCCCTACTTCCTGTTTTTTTTTAATTCAGGTGTGGCTTACTTCATCCCCCCCCCCCCAAGTTGGCTCCCAAAGCAGTTAACGATGCAGGAAAAAATAAACGGGTGTGTGTGGCTTCTGTTTGGTGTTGTGGTTCAGTGCAGGCGGACTCTAATCTGGGAGAACTGGGTTTGATTCCCCACTCCTCCTCCACTTGCACCTGGCTGGATGACCTTGGGCAAGCCGTAGTTCTGACAAGAACTGTCCTTGAAAAAGAGCCGTTTCTGTCAAGAGCTCTCTCAGCCCCACCTACCTCACAGGCAATGTTCCCTCTAAGCTGTGGAGTCTTGTGAGCAAAAATTCTACTCTGTGAGCTACTGGCATTAAAGTAGTGAGCAAGTGATTTGGCTGCTGCACAAATTAGTTTGCGCTGGAGCCATCCTTCCTGAGCTAAGATTGAAATGTGTGAGCCAGAGGCTAAAAAACTGTGAGCTAGCTCACACTAACTCAGCTTAGAGGGAACCCTGCTCACAGGGTGCCTGTTGTGGGGAGGGGAGGGGAAAGGAGTTTGTAAGCCGCTCTGAGATTCCCTTGGGTAGTGAAGGGCGGGGTATAAATCCAATCTCCTCTTCTTCTTCTTCTTAGTGGTTAAGTGCGCGGAGTCTAATCTGGGAGAACCGGGTTTGATTCCCCACTCCTCCTCCACTTGCACCTGGCTGGATGACCTTGGGCAAGCCGTAGTTCTGATAAGAGCTGTCCTCGAAAAAGAGCAGTTTCTGTCAAGAGCTCCCTCAGCCCCACCCACCTCACAAGGGTGCCTGTCTGTGGTGGGGAGGGGGAGGGAAAGGAGGTTGTCAGCCGCTCTGAGACACCTTTGGGTAGTGAAGGGCCATGGGGTATAAATCCAATCTCTTCCTCTTCTTCTTCTTCTTCTCTGCTTCAAGTCCTTTGGCTCCCGCCTTGGCCCTGTGGGGAGAGAGAGAACAGACTTGGCGAGATGTTACTTAGCTGCCGCCGCCAGGTCTCAGGATCTCTCCCCCCCCCCATCACTGCATGGACCCTCCAGCATATCTGTTTTGACTCTAAAGTCCTTGGGAATGAAACCGTTACGGAGGAGCTCTGCATGAGCAGTAGGCGCTCAGCGTGCAGCCCCGGCACTTCTAGGCCCCCCCCCCTTGTGAGTCCCAGTGTCCTGTCCTGATGGTCCCTCTCCGGTTTGGGTCTCCCCCAGGTACGAAGATGCTCTGGTTCTGCTGCTGACGGAGGTGCTGAATCGGATTCAGTTCAGGTACAACCAGGCCCAGTTGGAAGAACTGGACGACGAGACACTGGATGACGATGTAAGAGCCAACCTTTGGGACTTGGGAACCAGGGACGTAGGTGTGGGAGAGGCCCAGTGTGGCTTCTACGTAACTTGTCACATAGCCAAGGCAGGCAAGTTCCTGATGCTGACCTGTGCTGGTGGTGGGGGGGGCGCTCTTTCTGCGTCTTCCGTGCCTTAGAATTACAAGCTTGGAAAGTTGGGTTGCCATGTGCAGGATAGAAGCTGTGCTACATGTCCTGCTAGGGAACCTGCCAGAGCCTCGTCCCCCACCCCCAGCGAACAACTAAATGCTTTCAAGCAGGGGAAAGGCGTTTGTAAGCCGCTCTGAGACTCCGAGCGAAGGGCGGGGTACAAATACAATCTCTTCTTCTCCTCCTCTCTCTTTGCAAGCATGTGCCGTTTTAGAAGCAGCCGCCTTAACGGAAGTGGGGGGTTTGGGATGCCAGATGGTGCCAAAAGTTCTCCCCCACACACACATAATGAAGAAAAGCTGTACTCTCACAGGGCAGGGGAGAAGTGAATTGGCTGACCCCCCGTATTTCTCTCCCATAGCAGCAGACAGAGTGGCAGCGGTACCTACGCCAGAGTTTAGAAGTTGTGGCCAAAGTCATGGAGCTTCTGCCCACCCACGCCTTCTCTACCCTGGTGAGCATTGATCCCAACACCTCTCAAGTCGAGCCCCTGGCATTTCAGAGGCCATGGTGCCAGCCCTGGGGGGCACCCACCAGACAGTTTCCCAAACTATTGTGTCTGGGGGGGGGGGGGGATCTGGAGTTCTTCTAGCATTCAAAGGGCTTCCAGCTGTGATTTGCAAGTTGGATCGATAAGCTTCAGTTCTGATCTCTCAGGGTCCAGATCCTTAGTGCCGCTTGGATCACGGATAGGTCACCGTTGGCCCAGTTTTAGGCTTCTTAATCCCACCCTTCCTCCAAGGACTTCAGAGCCGCGTACATGACTCTCTTCTTATCTAGCTTGCCCTCACAACGGCCCTGTGAGGTAGGTTAGGCTGAGAGGAAGCGACCGGCCTAAGGTCTCCAAGTGAGCTTCATCCACCCACCAGCCATCGTGTGTAGTCCTGACAGC
>NW_015161975.1:104202-122126 GCF_001447785.1 Gekko japonicus | reverse complement strand
AGTTCCCGGTGCTCCAGGAAAACCTGGATGTCTATCTGGGACTACAGCAGTTCGTCGTGACGTCGGGGACAGGTAAGGCCAGCTCCTATTGGCTGACGTCCCATGGGCACGCATGCTCTGCCGTCTTGACTGTTTCTGAGGGGGGCTTGTCCTGTCTTGTGTCTGTCCTGTGACTCTAGCTAAGCAAGCACTTCCCCATGTCTAATGCCGCTGAGAGACTGGGGGAGAGAAGGAAGACTGAACGTCTCAACGGGTGACTGTTTATTAAAATGTTGGTGCCCCGCTTTTCCTTTCGGCTCCGGATAGATTCGGAAGCAAGGCCTGTGTTAGTCAGTGGCCCCAGGATTGCAACCTAATCCTTCGAGCTGAGCCTCAACATAGCAAAGGTCTCGGAGTCTGAGACACTGTATTTTCGCTGTCCACTATCCGGTATAGGATCAGATTCTGAAAACAAAGTGCTGATTACTTTTGCGCATTGAGGACTGTGTTTTGAGCATACTTGGAGTGCTTTTATGGTTCGTGCAGTAATTCTGCAGTAGGCCACTGCAAAGGCACACAAGAGACTACTGCATGCGTTGAGTTTGTATCGGCATAACCACTGCAGGTAATGAAACCCTAACCCTAAAGGCTCATATGAAACCCAAATGACTGGCTTTTAACAGCAGGCTTTGTAACAATCTCGCTTAACCCAACCCTCGTCTCGCAGTCATAGCCTGAACTGCGGCCCGCAAGTCAGCTAGCGCAGAGCACACACACATGTAATGTTATTACAGCAAATGCTTCGTTTCCTGGTAGGCGAGCTGCATAATTAGATTTCGCGTTCCGGCCTTAGCGTGTTACAAGGTTAGGGGCTGCGCACGAGCATTGCATTTAAGTTTTTATGAAGTGTCCGCGCAGAGAGGAGAAGAAAGAACCGCTGTTTCAAGTCGTAACAGTAGTCATTTGGGCCCTGTCAGCAGAACCAGAGAATCGCTTCTGTTGGGCTCCCATTTATTTGTTTGTTTATTATTTGCATTTATATCCCGCCCATCCTGGGGACGGGCTCAGGGCGGGTAACATCATCGTAATAAATACAGTGTCAATTTAAAATACGATAAAACATAACAATTAAAACAATGGGTACAGCTTGAAACATGCTATAAAGTTCTGGCCCGATGATGCCGTGAATTAACGGCCAGTTGCCGGTGGTCGGTAAATAGACAGGCGTCGGCAACCTCGGGGAGGCCATAGATGGGTGCCCATTGCCTCAACCAAAGGCCTGGCAGAACAGCTCCGACTAGCAGGCCCCGCGGAATTGAAGGAGATCCCTCAGGGCCCTGGTCTCAACTTACGTTGAAGGGTTTGCACTGTCCTTCTCAGGTCACCGGCTGAACATCACTGCCGAGAATGACTGCCGGCGTCTCCACTGCTCCCTGCGAGACCTGAGCTCCTTGCTCCAGGCTGTCGGCCGCCTGGCTGAGTACTTCACTGGAGACATGTTTGCGGCCCGGTTCCAGGATGCTCTGACGGTGGTGGAGAGGTAGGTGGTGGAGCATTCTGCAGAAGTGTGTTCACAGCGCATGGGGCAGGCCTGTTGCCTGTGCCTTCCCCCGCTTCCAGCACCAGCTGGCTCGCTAGCCGAAACCAGTATTTTTCCTTGTGACACTTTGGGCTCGTGTGCCATGTGCCCAGTATCATATGGGAGCATGGGTCTGAGGCATGTAGGGCTGCAAAGGTGTTGGCATAGTGCTTGTGAGATCTGGAAGGCCTGAGGAAGTGGGCCATCGTGGAGATCCGTATCGCCCAGACTGGATGCTGTCTGCTTCTGCGCTGAACCCAGACCATAATAAATAGGCAGAAATCAGTGTCTTCTCCTTTTCTTGCCCTCCCATGGCACATGTATAGCCCATGTGGCTCAGCAGCAGAGTACCAGCTCTACGTGTGTAGGGTACCAAGTTCAGTACAGTACAATTAAATGAGCTCAAGGAAAGACCCATGTGTCCCTGAGACCCTGTCTAGGGACTGTCAGCTTGATGAGCCAAACCGAACGGGTCAGTGGCCTGGCTTTGGTGTAAGGCATTTGGGTAATGGCCGCCTTTCCCTCACTTCCCTTTTTCACTGCCTCCCCCTTTCCCTGGCCTCTACTCCTGCTTCTCCCACAGGTTAGTCAAGGTAACCCTCTACGGGTCCCAGATCAAGCTGTACAACATTGAAACCGCTGTGCCATCCGTGCTGAAGCCTGACCTCATTGACGTGTAAGTATGAAGCCTTCAGCACAGCAGTCAGCTCTGGAAACAGTGGCCTGGCCGTCCTGCTTCAAAATCAAAAAAGCTCCTTGTGGGAACTCTGCAGGGTCGTTCTCCCTGCATTCTGGCGCACAGATCTCTTTCCTGTATAGGAAGTCAACAGGGCTCAGAAATAGGTTTGAGTCCAGTGGCACCTTTGAGACCAACAAGGTTTTATTCATGCAAGCACACTTCCTCAATTACAATGGAATAGAACTTCCACAGCCATTACTTATAGGGGGTGGGGGTTGTTAGGAAGGGCCATTTAGAGTCAAGGTTCATAACTTCCAAGCTTCATAACTCCTGGGTTCTTGTAGCTGAGACTGGATGTAAGAAAGGTCTGTGAAGGGCAGCAACTCAGCATGCAAATACAAGCGTTAACGAACCGATGTGGGAACCAGGTGCCACTGGACACAAACTTCCTTCTGCTGCTTCAGACCAGCACGGTTCCCCGAGCTGAGTCAGGGCTCAGAAATGTTTGGCTTGGCCCAGTCTCCATCTGAAAAACCACTTGGTATGCCCTGGTTATGTGTATCAGAGAGGGAAGATAGGCTGCCCCCCAAATGTGTCCCTCCCGCTGACGAATGGCAGAGCCTGCAAGGCTAGGGTTTGGCGCGTGGTGCTGTTGATGGGCTGTTTCCATTCATTCATACCTCTTCCCTCGGTCCCGCTTGCAGCACTTTTATAGCAGTCCTCCTAGTGGAAAACAGCCCTTGACAGACATGGAGAGGCGTCTCTCTACGCAGGTTCTGCAGGCCCAGGTGCTAAGATCTCCATCTTCCCCCCTTGCCTCCATGGTGTTCTTCCCCAAAACTGTTTGCTCAGCAGTGATAAGACTGCTGTAATAAGGTGATATGGAGGGAGAGAACATAAGAGACGCCGATGTTGGATCAGGCCAAAGGCCCACCCAGTCCAACACTCTGTATCATACAGTTGCCAAAAACATACCAGGTGCCCTCAGGAGGTCCACCAGTGGGGCCAGGACATTAGAAGCCCTCCCACTGTTGCCCCCCCCCCCAGCACCAAGAAGACAGAGCATCACTTGCCCCAGAGCCCCTATCTATACCTTGGGGCTAATAGCCACTGATGGACCTCTGCTCCATATGCTTATCTAATTCCCTTTTGAAGCCGTCCATGCTTGTAGTCGCCACCACCTCCTGTGGCCGTGAATTCCATGTGTTAATCACTCTTTGGGTGAAGAAGTACTTCCTTTTATCCGTTCTAACCCGATCGCTCAGCAATTTCATGGAGTGCCCACAAGGAGTTCTTGTCTTGTGAGAAAGGGAGAAAAGGACCTCTTTCTCTACCTGCTCTATCCCATGCATAATCTTATAAACCTCAATCCTGTCACCCCTCAGTCGTCGTTTCTCCAAGCGAAAGAGCCCCGAGCGCTTTAACCTTTCCTCATAGGGAAAGTGTTCCATCAAGGTCCATCAGTGGTCACTAGCCTGTCTGGTGTAGCAGTTAGGAGTGGGGACTCTAATCTGGGAGAACCGGGTTTGATTTCCCCCGCTCCTCCTCCATGTGCAGCTGCTGGCGTGACCTTGGGTCAGTCATGAGTTCTCTCAGGAGCAGTTGTCTCAGAGCTCTCTCAGCCCTGCATAGGTTCTGTTCTGGGGAGGGGGAAGGGAAAGAAGCTTGTAAGCCGCTCTGAGATGCTTTTGGGTCGTGAAAGGCAGGGTATAAACCCAATCCTCCTTCTAGTCATGGTGAGTAAAGGGAACTTCGGAGGGAACCTAACTCACTGTAGCTCACCCTTTAGTCACCCTCCAGGGCCAGCTGGTTGGCAGCTGTGTGGAACTGGATGTCGGGCCAGCTGGTGTGATCTAGCAGGGCTCTCCCCCTGTGCTTAAATTGCTGCCGCCTCACTTCAGTCGCCCAGGTCTCCATTGTGCCTCGACTCTCTGCAGAGGGACCTGTAGAAGGTGCCTTGGAGCCCTCGGGCTGGTGCCGTGAGAGAGCTTTGCTTGCTTGTGGTGAACCAAGTGTGGCTCACTTTTTCAGACTTTATCCAGCCAGTACAGCTTTGAGACATTCGAGGCACTTTTGTGCACAGGGGCCGCTCTTTCTGTCTCGTTCATGGAGTGAAAGGAGCATTGTGCATCTTTGGGGGCTAGAATTGGCACTTTTGGTCTACAATAAGACTGGTTTCCGCTTGCTGCAAAAGTATATTAAGGCTCCATCATAGAGATGTCAAGGCATAGAGAGAAGGTGGTTTGGGCCAGATGAGGATCATGGCCAGTGACAGCTTTTGGGTTTTACTAGAAATTCAAGTTGTGTGTCAATCTAGTCTTTCTCTCCCTGCTTCAAGGGCTTGGTTTCCCCAGGCCACTTTTTGCCTGGAACATCATTATTGTTGTTGTTGTTGTTTCAGTTTCTGTATCGCACACAAGGCTCTGGGCGATTTAAAAATGATATAAAATGGCATATTAAAATCAGCAATCAATTCGTCCTCATTTAGTTCCAGCGATGTTTCCCCTCTCCTTGCCTTTTTGAAGGCTCCTTTGGTCTTGCCTAGGAAATCCCCTTTTCTCCCCAGGCATGCCCAATCACTGGCCGCTCTGCAGGCGTACTGTCACTGGCTAGCCCAGTTCTACGGTGAAGTCCATCGGCAGAATCCGGAGCAGTTCGTCTCTCTCGTCTCCACTTCCCTGGAAGCAATCACGCCACTCATCAGCTCCAAGGTGCCAGCCTCAACAGGGCTGCTTTGGGTTAAGAACGAGCTGCGGAGCCATCTCCCTCTTCCAGAGGGCACTGAGATAATCCACACACGGAGTGACTTGGTGCAGTAGCTTGGGGGCGGGGGGAGCGGACTGATGGGTGCTCCCAAAGGAACAGTTGTTGGGCTCTATCAAAGCAAAATAGTCTTGTGGCAAACAGTCAGTTTCCTTTCTCTAAATGGGGGGGGGGGGACACTTCAGATTGGAGGCTCAAGAAGACCGTTCAGAAAGGGTCCAGTTCATGAACCTTCCAGGTTCCCGTCCTACTTCTCCTGAGGCCATCCTAGGGATGAGCAGATGAGTTAAGATCCTTTGGGGGGGCTTCATTAGTTTCTTATCATTCATACCTGGATTTTCATAGAGCTTTTCTACAAAAAAAAAAAAAAAAAAAAAAAGCAGTTCAAGGGTTAGAGTGCCCCCCTGTAACCCTAGAGCAGAGGAGGGTTTGTTGGTAGATTCTTGAATAGCTTTAAGGAGAGTCCCCCCCAGGTTCTCCGAATACCTTTGTTCAGGTGATGCGTGCTCTTTGGGCACCTCTTCTTCGGACCCTTCAGGGGGTGGCACAGGCTAAAATTCCTTCTGTCCCCAGGTGCAAGAGAAGCTACTGCTGTCAGCATGCCACCTGCTGGTCTCCTTGGCGACTGCCGTGAGGCCCGTGTTTCTGATCAGCATCCCAGCCATCCAGAAGATGTTCAACAGGATCACAGACTGCTCTGCACAGCGCCTTCCCGACAAGGTAAGGCGAGATGGGGGTGAGCGAGGGGTCATTTTTCTGGCTGGCTCACCAGAGGCACGCCAGCACATCTATGGGCCAGAACCCAGTGGTCCCAGAGTGCGGGCAGAGGCGATAAAATGGAGTTTCGTGGATGTGGAGGCTTTAAGTAGCTGTTTCTCTGCACTTTGGAGCTCTCACTGTCCTTCACTGGTCAGTTGCATAGATCAGGACAAAAGTCTCCTTGTTCTGTTAAGCAAACAAATCTGAAAACAAGGAACAGAATCACCCTGATTAGTTTAATGAGGATGTATTTCTTCCCCTAGCGAACGCGGCTGCCATTAGCACAGCACAGAAGTCCTCTTTGTGTTCATCACCTGATCTTTAGCAGGACGAGAGTCTCAGTCCCAAGAACACCAGCCAGCCCCCCCTCATTCCTGCGCAGGTCGCAGTCTTCCCAGAAGAATAGTGGGTTTCGGCCATTCAGGCCATGTGCCTCCTGGCTACCCTCTTCCACCCCAGAGAAAGTGACCGGGAGCAGCCAGCAGCAGTTTGCTCCATATTTGCTCCCTTTTGGAATGCATGGCCATAATTTATTTATTTATTTATTTATTTATTTATTAAGGTATTTCTACCCCGCCCTACCCCGCAAGCGGGCTCAGGGCGGCTTACAGGGGCATAAGCCCAACATAAAATACATTAAAATCCAATAAAATCACAAAATACAATCAGTAATATACCATTTATAATAATAAAGTGCTTTAAGTTTAAAGTTCTGAGTGAGCAATTTGGCTGCTGCATGAATTAGTTTGCTCTGGAGCCCTCCTTCCTGAGCTAAGACAAAAATCCTGGTCTGGCCCAGCAGGGCTCTTCTGAGGTTCTTATCAGGGGAAGGCCTCGGCCTCTCTGCCCTGTTGCTGACTTTGGGGATATTCCTGGGACGTTTAGGGAGCTGCTGCAAACAGAAAAAATAATTAAAGGTTACTCAAGCTCACCAAGGGGGACACTCTCCAAACACTATAAATTGACAGTAATGGCGGAAAATCTAACGAAACTAAAACGTCAATTGAGATGGGAAGAAGAACTGAATATGCACTGGCAGGAATCACATTGGGACGCAGTTTGGTCCTCCCCAGCAAACAGCTCCACAATATATAACATATGTTTACAGAACTTTACACTAATCTCCAGATGGTACATGACACCAAATCAATTACATAAAATCAACAAAAACAATGACCCGTCATGCTGGAAGAAATGTGGGCAAGAGGGCTCTTATTTACACTGCTGGTGGAGCTGCCCAAGGATTCTCAAGTTTTGGAGGGACGTGTCAACGAGTATAAATGAGATAGCCTCACAGAAGATCTCCTGCAATCCAGAAATTGTATTAATGAACAAATGGGACGATGCAGTAAGAGATGAGGCGAAAGAAATTACCGCAACGTTGCTTGCGACTGTGAAATTAGCAATAGCCGCAGCATGGAAAACACCACACCCTCCGACTCTGAAAGCATGGCAAGATAAAACATGGGAACAGTTCGTAATGGCAAAAATAACAGACCAGAATAATAGTGCGCAAACGCAAATCACGAAGTCACATGCTAAATTCACGCGAAAATGGGAACCGGTAATAGATTACCTGACAAGACATGAAATAATCCCATCTAATCCACAGTATCATAATTGGTTATTTGTCTGAACACATCAACAAAGAAGACCCAAAGGCAAAATTACACACTTAGTACACTCTACTCAATATGAAACCCAGTATCTGGCACTTCAGTGACAAACTAGATAGCTTTTTGAAAACTGTAATGATATAGGGTAGTGTCATTTGGGTGACTATGTAGTTTGCATAATTGTGAACTTGTAACGCTTGGTTTATATGTGTATTATTTTATTTTTTGAAAGCAAATAAATACTTATTTTAAAAAAATAGATCAGAGGCTGCCACTGAACAGATGTAGAGGCATGGGGGGGCGGGTAGGGCCAGAAGAAGGGCTCTGCGGTGCTCTAAACGTCCTCTGTTTAGTTGCTTTTCTCATGGTAAGACCCTGAGAAAGTGGGGTAGGGGGCTGAACAGCCCCTCCCTGCCTCCCTTTCCCCACCGCACAGCTCCTGAACCATCAGTCACAGCTGGCCCTCCGACACGGGGCTCATACCTCTGTTCTGGCTAGATAAGCGCAGGATGAAAGCTTGGGCTTCAGTTCTTTGCCGCTGCCGAAAGCTACACTGCCGAGTCATCCCAGGCAATTCAGGACCGCCCTCTGCTGTCGTCTTCCCACCAGCTGCCAGAACTCCTGCTTTTATTCACTCGACCTCTTCTGGCTCTCGCCTGCCCAACTCTTCCTCCTCCTAACTGTTTGCGTCTCCCCTTTCGTCTCGCTTCCCGCAGGCTCAGATACTGGCGTGTAGAGCGCTGTCGAATATCCTGCTGCTACCGTGGCCAAACCTCCCTGAGAGCGAACAGCAGTGGGCGGTCCGTTCCACCAACCACGCCAGCCTGGTCTCAGCCCTCACCAGGAACTACCGCAGCCTGAAGTCAAACGCGATCTTGCCTCAGAGGAAGGCGCAGCAGGATGACAGTAAGTCTGTGCCGGTGCGGGTCATGTGCCTCCTGTGGGCGGCTTCGCTTGGGGGCCCCGGGGTACACCCCCCCCTCGAAAGGAAGGGCTGGGCAGTGCTGTGCCGTTTTCTGTGCAGAAGGGTGATGATGGTTTCAATCTTTCTTCTCAACCGTGCAGCCAAGGTGGTGATCCATCAGACGCTTAGCGTCTTGGAAGACATTGTGGAGAGCATCTCCGGAGAAGCCACCAAGTCCCGCCAGATCTGTTACCAGTCGCTGCAGGAGTCCGTGCAGGTCTCGCTAGCTCTCTTCCCCGCCTTCATTCACCAGTCAGGTATGACCACAGGGGCCACCCTTGCCACTCTGAGTAGTTCAGTGGGCCCCCCCCCCCACATACACACCCACCATGGGGGCCTTCATGGGGTAAAGTCTAGCCACCCACTGTGATTCCTGTGAACTCCTGCCTGTGAGCCTCCCATCAAGAAGTCGCTGCAAGGTTGGGTTTGGTCACGCGTGGGTGCGAACCACGTCTTGTTTCTGTACATCTGCCCAGTCAATTGTGTTGGCTACATTTGGTGGCATTAGGGTTGGTGGTGTCAGGCTGAGCCTGGCAACTGGAAGGAGGGCGCGAGGGGGAACGTGGTGGGGGGCAATACAATGTTGGCTGCATCTTTACATCAGTTCTGGGGAAAACCTGGAGATGGTGTTGGGTAGTTCTAGGTATTATATGACACCAAATGGTGTTGGGTAGTTCTAGGTATTAGAACAGCAGCTCCGTGGTAAAACCATAGAGTTTCCGGTCTTAGCACTACCCTACATCACATCCTGTTTTTTGCCAGAGGTGATGTGCCCTCTTAAAGTTATTCCCCCCCCCCCCCCCCATTCAATGCTTGGAGCAGTGGTGGGCAGCTTGAGTTGGGGGCAGGGAATGCCTTGCCCGGGCAAGGGGACTGGGGAGTCTAGCTGGCCTATGAGTGAAGGAAGCTATCCCAGCTATTTGAGCTTCCCTTATTCGTTCCAAGCATGAAGGTAGGTATGAGGGAGCCTAGACTTGTAGCTGGACTTGCAAGTCTTGTAAATCCAACTTTTGTCTAGTCATGCCGGCCAGAGTGCTCGGTCTTTGCCTGGGCCAGTAGGAATTTTTCATGCAAGAGACCTCTTCGAGGAAAGCTGTGATAGGGTACGTTCTCCTGCTCATAATTCACCAGCTGGATCCCCCTGCTTTCCCCTGCATTCTGAAGAGTGTGGCGCCTTGGCCAATATGGTAGGAGAAAGGAAGGGTGTTTCATGCTTGTAACCAAAAGCTCTGTTCCGCCCAAGTGATGCAATACCCCTGAATGGTCGAGGAGAGGGGACGGCACGGTTTGGGTGAAGAAGAAGTGGATTCACTGGTGCATCAGCCAAGTGTGGTACTACTTGGGCATGATTGAGGCACAGTGGCAAGTCGTAGCTTGCTGTTCTGGGAGTGACCCTGCAGGATCCTCACGCTCTTGGCTCCTCTTGCCTTCATCCTGCGTGTCAGTGAGAACTCCCCATGTTCAGAGCAACCATCGGTTAAATCCAGCCTTGCAGGTTGCGGGTCATGCTTCTCCAGCAAACCAAAGTTGCAAAACAGTAAACTGCGCTCCTACTTCTCAGGAAGAGCAAGCCGCAGTTTAGCGCGTGGGCAGTAGCAGAAAACTGTGGCTTGCCACAAGCCTAGAAGTAACTTCTTCTCCTTCCTTCTGTGCGAGAGGGAAGGGGGAGAGCCCGTGACCCCACAGAGTTTTTCTCTGCGACTCATTTCTATAGTACTGGACCTTGGTTTGCCGTTGTGCTGAAGCATGTCTCGGACACAGGCTGGTGCTGCTGACACAGGGATTCGGTTTGCTGCTCGGGTTTCCCAGGCCCCCCTTGGGTGTGGCCACATTGGTTTCCAGACTTGGCAGGACCCCCCCCCAGTGCCTGCAGCAGTGGAGCTCCTCAGGCGCAGCCCTCAAGTGTGGCTGCAGACCCACCCTCGTGCGTGCTGACATAAACCCCCTTTGAGTGTGTGTGTGTGTGGGGGGGCTTGCTTCTCTGCAGACATGGAGGACTGGGCCACCTGTGCACGTTTGAAATGGCTGGGATTTGGCAGGGAAGTAAAATGCCGAGGGTTGGGTACAAGGGGACTTCCTTTCCCCCTTCTGCCCTGCGTTGCTGCAGGGGGGACCCCCAGAGTCTGCCAGGAACGGTTCTGAGACTGACTCCAGCATCTTGCCAGGGGAGCCGAGTGGGTCCTTGCCCTGGCAACCCGCAGAGGCCTGTCGCCAGCCACTTCTCAGTTCCTTTCTGGCTCCTGCTGGGAGAAGAGAGTGAAGAGATCACGCTGTGGCAGAATTAGCTATTGGGGGGGGAGGGGGAGGGGTCCCGCCGTGAATCCCAGGATCAAGAGAGCAACGGAGCTTTGCCAGCACCGATGACCCTTCTGGCTCTCCCTCCTCCTCCTCCTTTCAGACGTGACAGACAAGATGCTGAGCTTCTTCCTCACCCTCTTCCAAGGGCTGCGGGTGCAGATGGGTGTGCCTTTCACCGAGCAGGTCATCCAGACGTTCCTCAACATGTTCACCAGGTAGCCACCCCTCCCCTGCCTCTTGGTCCCTTGGTGGGAAAGGGCCTTGTGTCGTCCCATTAGCGTGTTGCAAACGCTGGGCAACCTCTTCTGAGTCACTTGGGTTTTGTTTTAGTGGCCCAAGTTGTAAGGGGGAGCAATAACTATTTTTAGCGTTTGGCAAGAATGCTGCACTTCCTTGGCCCAGAACTTGTATTTTAAAAAAAATTAAGATAAAACCCTAGAATCACAGAGCTGGAAGGGGCCATCCAGGGGCCATCTAGTCCAACCCCCTGTTCAATGCCGGATCAGCCTAGAGCATCCCTGACAAGTGTTTGTCCAGCCGCTGCTTGAAGACTGCCAGGGAGGGGGAGCTTGCCACCTCCCCAGGCAGCCGATTCCACTGCTGCACAACTCTTGACTGTAAAACAGTTTTTCCTCATATCCAACCAGTACCTTCCGGCCCTGAATTGAAACCCATTCTTCCAAGTCCTCTCCTCTGCTGCCAACAGGAGCAGCTCCCTGCCCTCCTCCTCTAAGGGACAGCCCTTCAAATATTTCGAGAGAGCCATCCTGTCCCCCCTCCACCTCCTCTCGGAACATCCCCAAGAAGTCCCTTAGCCTTTCCTCAGAGGGCGTCTTGGTCTCCTCCAGGCCCCCGATCATCCACTGGTATTCAAAATTCTCTCGTGTTTACAAGTCCCATCCCCACTTGTGAGGTTCCCTTCTGTGAGGACTCTTGACCTAAGGCAGGGGTGTCAAACTCATTTGTTATGAGGGCTGGATCCAACATAACTGTCACTTTGTCAGGCCAGGCCACGCATACCGTAAAATTTAATGCCAGGTGAGGGAGATATTTTACCAGTGACCATGACCCATAGCCCTCCTCAGCACAGCTCAGGGCCAAACTCTGGGTTGGGCAGTCCCTGGAGATCTGGGGAAAGACGCTGGGGATGGCCTGCATTTGAAGAAAGGAGGGACCTCAGCAGGGGGGTATAATACCCGAACATAGCCCCTTCCGGCCCACATTTGGACTGATTTCCCCCACAGTTGCTTGCAGGTCGAATAAGAACTCTGGCAGGGGCTGGTTCCAGCCCCCAGGCCTTATGTTTGACACGTCTGGTCTAAGGGGATCCCCACCGATTCGTGGATCGTAAATGAGCCATGTAGCAGGGCACTGAGCTTTTCCCCGGAAGGGTCCCCGATACTTTTTTTGGTGTTGTAGAGAGCAGCTGGCGGAGAGTATCCTCCACGACGGGAGCACCGGTTGCCGAGTGGTGGAGAAGTTCTTGAAGATCCTCCAGGTGGTGGTCCAGGAGCCGGGCCAGGTGTTCAAGCCCTTCTTGCCCAGCATCGTCTCGCTCTCCATGGAGCAGGTCTACCCGATCGTGGCGGAGGTAAGGGCGATCCGTCGCTCAGGCTGGCTGCGTTGCAGGGGTCTTGTGGCGTGGCGGTCTTCAGCCTTGCGAGACCTGGGCTTTGCCCAGCTGCAGATACGCAACAGGAGGGCGGGAGCAGCTGTGGTTAGGGTTGCCAGCTCCAGGTAGGGAGATTCCTGGGCATTCAGAAGCGGAGCCTGGGGAGGGCAGGCTTTGAGGGAGGGAAGACTCTCAGCATGGCTCCGTCCTCCAGAGAAAGTGCTCACTGTTGTTTGTAGGTCAGCTGTAATTCTGGGAGGTCTCCAGGCCCCACCGGGAGGCTGGCAGCCCTGGCTGTGTTGCAGGGCCTCTGCTTGGCTGGCGGAAGGTCCCGGGTTCAGTCTCTGGCATCCCCAGTGGGGAAGGTGCCGTCAGGTCATGGTTGACTTACGGCGACCCCAGCAAAGGGCTTCCAAGGCAAGTGATTAAACAGAGGTGGTTTTGGCATTTGCCTTCCTCTGCACAGCCTTCCTTGGAGGTCTCCCTTCCAAGTACCGGCCCTGCTTCGCGTCCAGGATCTGATGAGACCAAGCTATACTATTGTGCCTTCCCTTCCAAGAAACGTAGTAGGTGATGTGCAAAACTTCCATGTGAGGCCCTGGAGAGCTGCTGCCAGTCTGAGTAGCCAGTAGTGTTCTTGATAGACTAAGGATCTGATTTAATATGAGGCAGCTTTGTGGTTGTGCAGTTTCAGCCTTGCTGTTGTCAGGGCCGGCTGCAGGGAACCAAGGGCAGGAAGCGGAAGCTGCAAATTGACAGGCTCACCGACAGACCCAGGGCCAGAGCCAGCGAGGCGTCGTTTTGCCTGCTGGTTGACCTCTCTCGGGGGCCTGAGCCACACCCAGGCTCTCCGACTCTGATGGTGGCCAAGGACCGCCCCCCCGCCCCCCCATCAGTGGCTGTGAACCGAAGCAACAGCCCGGGTGGCACCTTTGAGGCAAAGCCTGTGGCTCCGCTGCACGATAGGGGCTGGCCCTCTAACAGCCCACTGCCTGGATTGTGCCTTGAGCCCAGGGGCTGGGAAACAAGGAGATGGGGGGTGGCGGCAGCAGCAGCCTCCCACAGGAATTGCTCAGACCCCGTGGGAGCCTCCAAAGGGGGGGGGAGAGAAGTGAAGAGCCAGGGTGATGGAAGCCTCCTTCCCTCTGCCAGACTGGGGGCAGCCTTTCTACCCCTCCCCGTGTCGTCCCGCACCTCCTGTCACGGTGCGCACAGAGAGAAGTGGGGGCGCACAGCAGCCTTGCTTTTTGTGCAGGCGCACTAGCCACAGATCCTTTGCCAAGGGACTTTCAGGGGCTCTTTGACCAGTGTGATGGGGGCGGTAGGACCCAGCCGAGGCTCTGAAGGCCTGAAGAACGCTGCTGCACTGGAAGAGGGAATGAGGCATTGAACCTGTGCGTTGGAGGGTCTGTTTACACAGCCGTGATGTATTCCGGAGGGGAAGGTATTTCCTCGAAGAGCAGTGCTCAAAAGGTGCCCCGTGAGAGGCCCTCTCCGGCCGCGCCCGGGGTGGGGCTCAGCCGAGGCAGCCGTGTTGACAGGCGGGTGTCCCCCTTCCTTGTGTGTCTCCCCTCCAGCGGTCCTCTCCGGACGTGAAAGCGGAGCTCTTTGAGCTGCTCTTCCGGGTCCTGCACCACAACTGGCGGCACTTCTTCAAGTCCAGCGTCCTGGCCAGTGTCCAGAGGGGGGTCACTGACGAGCAGATGGACAACGAGCCGCAGTTCAGTGCCATCATGCAGGTATGGGAGGGGGGAGGCGGGGGGGGGGAGAGGACTCTCGGCCCATTCGCCAGAGGGGTGCCGTGCCTGGCTTGGGAGCTCCCAGAAGGAGGCAGCCACTACGCTCTTCTGCCCGAGTAGAGCATCCGGACTAGTTGTGTCTACCTTTAGCCCCGGATATCTCCAGGATCTGTCTTTCTCTCTCTCTCCTCTTCTTTCTTTCTCTACTCCTCTGACCTCTACGGGTCTTGATTAGCATCAGTCAATCCCAGCTAGGGAAAAGAGAAGGAAAGGGAAAGTTCAAGCCGGAGAGGCAGGATCTGTCTCGCAACCTTTGTTTCTGTCACTGCGAATGAATTAATTGCGGGTTGTGCTCTTTGAACTCTTACGGCAAACCAGGCAGAAAACCTTCAGAGCGTTTCTGTCTCCTGTTGAAAAAGTAGTTCCCTTTACCGGACAAGGTGTTAGGAAACGTGGAGACATTAACCCTATAGCTACTGCAGACAAGCACATAAAATATTAGACCTCCTAGCGTTTTCCAGCCATATTTGAATACAGAAAATTTAAAGTGAAGCAGACTTGGGTGTGATCTTAAACTGCTTTGAGGAATTTCTCTATAAACCCAAGTGAGACGCACACCTAAACAGGAATCTCGCCTAGTCTCTTTGAGAGTTCCCTCCAGGGAAATCTGATTTCCTTATCACATCAGTGCATTTAAAATGGCAATCCTCTCATATGCTAAATATATTCTAACTTAAACATGTGATCATCATCTAGATAAAGGACTGTTTCTTAAATACTGATGAGATAATCAAACAGGTGCATCTGAAATGACATCTTGATACGTGCTCGTTTTCTTTTTCAACCAAGATTAGAAGGCCAGAGTTCTCTCTCAGTCTGATGAAAGGCAATAAATCTTGTATTTCTGTAACTTTCAATTAGGTATTTCTGTAACTTTCAATTAGGAGATTTTTTTAAAAAATCCTTATGCAATCAGTTTGACCACTAGCTGAACGTGATACGAGCTTACTTCTACGTGAAAACATGTATGGTCAGCAAGAAGGTTTGTGATGTACTCAAAACCCTCCTACAGATCCTCTGTCAAGTAGACCCTTGGTCAGATCCAGCAGAACTGCTTTAAAACAGGTCTTCCTGGTGGGATGTTCTGTCAAGTGCGTTGCTTAATCAGCCCTTATTCTGTGAGCCAGTGTGGTGCAGGGGTTAAGAGTGACGGACTCTAATTTGGAGAACCAGTTCGATTCCACACTCTCGGCCCCCCAAAAGGAGTCTGGCTCGCCACCTAGTGGTGCGTGACACTAAAGAATTAGAACTTAAAGCTTCCAGGCAATCTTTGAATCTCCTGGCTGTACGATAATTGCCATACGATAATTCTTATTTATTATTAGCCCTTATTCCAAGCAGCTGGAGATGTGGGGCCGTGGCTCAGTGGCAGAGCATCTACTCCATGTAGACTATCCCGGGTTCAATCCCCAGCATTCCCGTTACAAGGATCAAGTGGTAGAGGCAAAAGAGAGCCTTTTGGAGTAGACAAAGCGTGTCCACAACTCTGATTTGATAAACGGTGGCTGTATGTGTAAGCTCTGCATATGTGAGTCTCCTTTGCCAGTTTCTGTCCTTGCAACATGGGTAGTTCAGGCTAAGAGAGCATGGCTGGACCAACAGCCCCTGTGAGCCTCATGGTGGAGAGTGGGTTTGGACATGGCATCTCCCAAGGTCCTGATCTTATGCTGTAACCAATGTTCCCTCTAAGCTGTGGAGTGTTGTGAGCAAAAATTCCACTTTGTGAGCTGCCGCATTAAAGTCGTGAGCGAGCGATTTGGCTGCTGCATAAATTAGTCTGCTCTGGAGCCCCATCCTTCCTGAGCTAAGACAGAAATGTGTGAGCCGGAGGCTAAAAACTGTGAGCTGGCTCACACTAACTCATCTTAGAGGGAACACTGGCTGTAACCCCTTTGGTATGCCAGCCATCTTGCAGCCCAAGAGCTGCGAAAATCCAGGGCCATTGAGAATTATGGTGTAACTCAGATATTGCCTTGATAACACACAGTGTAAAAGAGACCGAAATGCACGCTCGTATTCACGTTGCAGGCTCCGTGCATGCTTCAAGATTGTTCAAAAGGAGGGGGGCTTACAAAGCACAGCTGTATATTTTAACTCGATGACCACGTGAGTGAGAATGGCATATCGTATCAGGCACTTACGTTGTGAGAATTGCAAGCCACCTCTTGCTGTGAATGCAGCCCATTTATTACCAGCTAGTTATTGGGGAGATGTCAGCTAAACACGGAGCATAGTGGCCCATGCGGAATCACTGGAGGTTGCAGTGCGTCGTTGGAAGTGCCCTTTCACTGTGCACTGGACTGCTCTCTCCAGTGTCAGTCCTTTATCTAGCATTTGCTAAGAGGCTGTTAATGTTTTGTCCTGGGAGGAACAATTCTCCCATCCAGCCCCTCAACGGCTTGCGTTCTGTCGCACAGCTTCCCTTCTGTTAATCTTTAAGCAGAATACCAATTGGTGGCCAAAGGCTCCAGCTGCTCCCAGCCAAGTTCTCCTGGTTCTTTGCCATTCTCAGCCGGCTCACCATCTCTTTAACAGTTCTCTGCATGTTTTTGCGTGGGGCGGAGTGATTGCATCCGTCTCGACTGCCCACTGCCACCGAGGTCAGAGTACAGATTCTCTGGCCGTTCGTGTACCACGTGCCATTAACCAGGGCCTGCTCTGCCCCTCCCACCCGCTCAAGCAACCAGTGATTTGAGAAGAACAGGGGAAAAGGGTTCCGATTTGCCCACTCTTTGTTCTTCTTTACCCAAAGGCTCTCAAAATGGAAGGTGCCTCTAGAGATTCCTGCTTGTGTCTTGCAGCAAAAGACTCGCATTACTTCCCCCTTGGAAATTCTTACCCAATTTCTTTGTCTGCTGGCTTTTCCAAAGAGCTGGCTTCTGCTGTGCAGTTTGACTAGTGCTGGGAATGTCGGCCGGCGGGGGGGGGGTGTGTGAATCCACTGGCGCTTGGTCCTTTGCGCTTGGCTTAAACTTGTGATGGGGGCAGATCTCGTCCTCCTTGGAAGGAGCGGGTTCAGGCGGATCAGGCACCTTCCTTCTCCGTTGCAAGATCAAGCTGGCTCAAGTCAAACAGGCAACCAGCCACTGATCTGCATGTGGGCAGCACAGTCGAGGAAACCACCCCCCCCCGGAAGGGGTGCTCTAAATGACTACTGATCCCCTGCTAGGGAAGTGAGTCGCGGAGAGACTTGTTTCATTGTTGCGCAGGGAACCTCACGCCGCCCAGTCTTCCAGAGCACCACTTGTTCCTTTCCTCTCCTGTTGTTGCCCTGGGATCTTTGCCGGCCCGCTGTGCCGCCAGAGGAAGTGTCCTGTTCCCTGAACGCGGCTTGTGGTGCAGCCTCACGTAGCGACATTGGGGGCTCAGGCGGGAGCGAAGGTGGCAGCAGGCAGGGGAGGCCACGGCTGGCCACCTCTGGACAGGTCTGCCCTGCAGTTTGATGGACGGTCATCTGGCAGTTCAAGGCAGCGCTGCACCCTCGTTTCCTCTGCCTGTGCAAGATGCTGGGCAGGCTACGCTAGAACATGACGCTGAGCCATTAAGCCAGCTTAAGCAAACCGCACCTTAGTGCCCCGAATCTGGACAGCAGAAGGGGTGGGGGGGCTGGGGTCAGCTCATTTAACTGAGGTGACTCCCTCAGGGCTTGGCTTGGGGGGGAAGGTCATTTTGCACTGGCGCTCTGAGCCGGCCAGCCAGCCACCCAGTCCTTCGAGACCGTGTCCTGAGAGGCTGTTCTGTTCCGTAGGCTTTCGGCCAGTCCTTCCTGCAACCCGACATCCATCTGTTCAAGCAGAACCTGTTCTATCTGGAGACGCTGAACACCAAGCAGAAGCTGTACCACAAGGTGGGTCTCCCCCCCACCCCCGCCACACA